>NW_027370543.1:0-35341 GCF_046119375.1 Phyllobates terribilis | reverse complement strand
GACTAAATCGTACTTAGTCCAACAATATTAGTTTATGTCTCAAAGTAGTTGAATTAGCCTACTCGTAAGGTTCTTGGATGTAACACCTGAGCAATAATATAACGAACTACGGGATTAGTGTTTGACTAAATTAGACTTTGTCAAACCCAATTAACTTGTGTCTAGAAGTCGTTTATTTAGCCCGCTCAAAAGGTTCTTGGATGTGACACCGAGGAACAATGTAATGAACTCGGACATTAGTTTTTGAATAAATCGTAATTAATCAAACCCTATTAGTTTGTGTCTCGAAGTAGGTGAATTATCTTACTCGGAAGGTTCTTGGAGGTGACACCGAGCAATAATGTAACAAACTCGGAGATTAGTGTATAACTAAATCATACTTAGTCATACCCTACTAGTTCATGTCTCAAAGAAGTTGAATTAGACCACTCGGAAGGTTCTTGGGTATGACACCAAGCAATCGGAGATTAGTGTTTGATTAAATCATACTTAGTCAAACCCTATAATATAATGTATAGAACTAGTAGAATTAGCCAACTCAAAAATTTCTTGGATGTGACATCGATCCATAATGTTACGAACCCGGAGATTATTGTTTGACTAAATCGTACATAGTCAAACCTTATTAGTTTTTTTCTCGAAGTAGTTAATTTATACCGCTCAGAAAGTTCTTGGATGTGATACCAAGCAATAATATAACAAACTGGGGGATTAGTGTTTGACTAAATCATACTTTCTCAAACCCGATTAGTTTGTGTCTCGAAGTCGATTAATTAGCCCACTCATAAGGTTCTTGGATGTGACACCGAGGAATAATGTAATGAACTCGGACATTAGTGTTTGAATAAATCGTAATTAATCAAACCCTATTAGTTCATGTCTCGATGTAGATGAATTATCTTACTCGGAAGGTTCTTGGATATGAAACTAACCAATAATGTACCGAACACGGTGATTAGTGTATGACTAAATCATACTTAGTCAAATTCTATTAGTTCGTGCCTCGAAGTAGTTGAATTTGCCCACTCGGAAGGTTCTTGGATGTGACATCGAGAAATAATGTAACGAACTCGAAGATTAGTGTTTGATTAAGTCATACTTAGTCAAACCCTAACAGTTCCTGTCTCGAAGTAGTTGAATTAGCCCGCTCGGATGGTTCTTGGATGTGACACCTAGCAATAATGTAATGAACTCCGAGATTTGTGTTGGACTAAATCATACTTATTCAAACCCTATTATATCGTGTCTGGAACTAGTTGAATTAGCCAACTCAAAAGTTTCTTGGATGTGACACCGAGCCATAATATAACAAACTCGGAGATTATTATTTGACTAAATCGTACTTAGTCCAACAATATTAGTTTATATCTCAAAGTAGTTGAAATAGCCTGCTCGTAAGGTTCTTGGATTTGACACCTGAGCAATAATATAACAAACTCCGGGATTAGTGTTTGACTAAATTAGACTTTGTCAAACCCAATTAGTTTGTGTCTAGAAGTCGTTTATTTAGCCCGCTCAAAAGGTTCTTGGATGTGACACCGAGGAACAATGTAACGAAATCGGACAATAGTATTTGAATAAATCGTAATTAATAAAACCTATTAGTTTGTGTCTCGAAGTAGGTGAATTATCTTACTCGAAAGGTTCTTGGAGGTGACATCGAGAAATAATGTAGCAAACTCGGAGATTAGTGTATAGCTAAATCATACTTAGTCAAACCCTACTAGTTCTTGTCTCGAAGAAGTTGAATTAGACCACTCGGAAAGTTCTTGGATATGACAACAAGCAATCGGAGATTAGTGTCTGGTTAAATCATACTTAGTCAAACCCTATAATATCATGTCTAGAACTAGTTGAATTATCCAACTCCAAAGTTTTTTGGATGTGACATCGAGCCATAATGTAATGAACCCGGAGATTATTGTTTGAAAAAATCGTACTTAGTCAAACCTTATTAGTTTTTTCTAGAAGTAGTTAATTTATCCCGCTCGGAAGGTTCTTGGATGTGATACCAAGCAATAATATAACAAACTCGGGGATTAGTTTTTGACTAAATCATACTTTCTCAAACCCGATTAGTTTGTTTCTCGAAGTCGATTAATTAGCCCGCTCAGAAGATTCTTGGATGTGACACCGTGGAATAATGTAACGAACCCGGACATTAGTGTTTGAATAAAACATAATTAATCAAACCCTATTATTTCATGTCTTGAAGTAGATGAATTATCTTACTCGGAAGGTTCTTGGATGTGAAACTAAGCAATAATGTACCAAACACAGAGATTAGTGTATGACTTAATCATTCTTAGTCAAATTCTATTATTTCGTGTCTCGAAGTAGTTGAATTAGCTCACTCGGAAGGTTCTTTTATGTCACATCGAGCAATAATTCAATGAACTCGGAGATTAGTGTTTGAATACATCATACTTAGTCAAACCCTACTAGTTCATGTCTTGAAGTAGTTGAATTAGCCAACTCGGTTTGTTCTTGGTTGTGACACCAAGCAATAATGTAATGAACTCGAAGATTAGTGTTTGACTAAATCATACTTATTAAAACCCTATTATATCGTGTCTAGAACTAGTTGAATTAGCCAACTCAAAAGTTTCTTGAATGTGACACCGAGGCATAATATAACGAACTCGGAGATTATAATTTCACTAAATCGTACTTAGTCCAACATTATTAGTTTGTGTCTCAAAGTGGTTGAATTAGCCCGCTCGGAAGGTTCTTGGATGTGACACCTGAGCAATAATATAACGAACTCCAAGATTACTGTTTTGCTAAATTAGACTTTGTCAAACCCGATTAGTTTGTGTCTAGAATTTGTTTTATTAGCCCTCTTACAACGTTCTTGGATGTGACACTGAGGAACAATGTAACGAACTCGGACATTAGTGTTTGAATAAATCGTAATTAATCATAACCTATTAGTTCGTGTCTCGATGTAGGTGAATTATCTTACTCGGAAAGTTCTTGGATATGACACCGGTCAATAATGTAACAAACTTGGAGATTAGTGTATAACTAAATCATACTTAGTTAAACCCTACGAGTTCCTGTCTCGGAAAAGTTGAATTAGCCGGCTCGTAAGGTTCTTGGATATGACACCAAGCAATAATGTAACAAACTCGGAAATTAGTTTTTGATTAAATCATACTTAGTCAAACCCTATAATATCGTGTCTAGAACTAGTTGAATTAGCCAACTCAAAAGTTTCTTGGATATGACATCGAGCCATAATGTAACGAACTCGTAGATTTGTGTTTGACTAAATCGTACTTTGTCAAACCTTATTATTTTTTTTCTTAAATTAGTTAATTTATCCCGCTCGCAAGGTTCTTCGATGTGATACCAAGCAATAATATAACAAACTCGGGGGTTAGTGTTTGACTAAATCATACTTTCTCAAACCTGATTAGTTTGTTTCTCGAAGTCGTTTAATTAGCCCGCTCCGAAGGTTCTTGGATGTGACACCGAGGAATAATGTAACAAACTCGGACATTAGTGTTGGAATAAATCGTAATTAATCAAAACCTATTAGTTCGAGTCTCGGAGTAGGTGAATTATCTTACTTGGAAGGTTCTTGGATATGACACTGAGCAATAATGTAACAAACTTGGAGATTAGTGTATAACTAAATGATACTTAGTCAAACCCTAATAGTTCCTGTCTTGAAGAAGTTGAATTAGCCGGCTTGGAAGGTTCTTGGATAGGACACCAAGCAATAATGTAACGAACTCGGAGATTAGTGTTTGATTAAATCATACTTAGTCAAACCCTATAATATCGTGTATAAAACTAGTTGAATTAGCGAACTCAAAAGTTTCTTGGGTGTGACATCGAGCCATAATGTAACGAACTCGGAGAATATTGTTTGACTAAAGCGTACTTAGTCAAACCTTATTAGTTTATTCTCGAAGTAGTTAATTTATCCCGCTTTGAAGGTTCGTGGATGTGATACCAAGCAATAATATAACAGACTCGGGGATTAGTGTTTGACTAAATCATACTTTCTCGGACCCGATTAGTTTGTTTCTCGAAGTCGTTTAATTAGCCCGCTCAGAATGTTTTTGGATGTGACACCAAGGAATAATGTAACGAAATCGGACATTAGTGTTTGAATAACTCGTAATTAATCAAACCATATTAGTTCGTGTCTTGAAGTAGGTGAATTATCTTACTCGGAAAGTTCTTTGATGTGAACCGGAGCAATAATGTAACAAACACGGATATTCTTGTATGACTAAATCATACTTAGTCGAATTCTATTAGTTCGTGTCTCGAAGTAGTTAAATTAGTTCACTCGGAAGGTTCTTGGATGTGACATCGAGCAATAATGTAACGAACTCGGAGATTTGTGTTTGATTAAATCATACTTAGTAAAACTCTACTAGTTCCTGTCTCGAAGTAGTTGAATTAGCCTGCTCGGATGGTTCTTGGATATGACACCAAACAATAATGTTATGAACTCCGAGATTAGTGTTTGACTAAATCATACTTATTCAAACACTATTATATCGTGTCTAGAACTAGTTAAATTAGCCAACTCAAAAGTTTCTTGGAAGTGACACCGAGCCACAATATAACAAACTCGGAGATTATTGTTTGACTAAATCATACTTAGTCCAACAATATTAGTTTATGTCTCAAAGTAGTTGAATTAGCCTGCTCATAAGGTGTTCTTGGATGTGACACCTGAGCAATAATATAACGAACTCCGGGATTAGTGTTTGACTAAATTAGACTTTGTCACACCCGATTAGTTTATGTCTAGAAGTCGTTTAATTAGCCCGGTCAGAAGGTTCTTGGATGTGACACCGAGGAATAATGTAACGAACTCGGACATTAGTGTTTGAATAAATCGTAATTAATTAAAACCTATTAGTTCGTGTCTCGAAGTAGGTGAATTATCTTACTCGGATTGCTCTTGGATGTGACACCGAACAATAATGTAACAAATTCGGAGATTAGTGTATAAATAAATTATACTTAGTCAAACCCTACTAGTTCCTGTCTCGAAGAAGTTGAATTAGCCCGCTCAAAAGGTTCTTGGATATTTAACTAAGCAATAATGTAACAAACTCGGAGATTAGTGTTTGATTAAAACATACTTAGTCAAACCCTATAATAGCGTATCTAGAACTAGTTGAATTAGCCAACTCAAAAGTTTCTTGGATGTGACATCGAGCCATAATGTAACGAACTCGGAGATTATTATTTCACTAAATTGTACTTAGTCAAAACTTATTAGTTTTTTCTCGATGTAGTTAATTTATCTCGCTCGGAAGGTTCTTGGATGTGATACCAAGCAATAATATAACAAACTCGGGGACTACTGTTTGACTAAATCATACTTTCTGAAACCCGATTAGTTTGTGTCTCGAAGTCGTTTAATTAGCCCGCTTAGAAGGTTCTTGGATGTGACTCTGAGGAATAATGTAACGAACTCGGAGATTAGTGTTTGAATAAATCGTAATTAAATCAAATCCTATTAGTTCATGTCTCAAAGTAGGTGAATTATCTAACTCGGAAGGTTCCTGGGTGAAACCGAGCAATAATGTAACAAACACGGAGATTAGTGTATGACTAACTCAGACTTAGTCTAATTCTATTAGTTCGTGTCTCGAAGTAGTTGAATTATCCCACTCGGAATGTTCTTGGATGTGACATTGAGCAATAATGTAACGAACTCGGAGATTAGTGTTTGATTAAATCATACTTAGTCAAATTCTACTAGTTCCTTTCTTGAAGTAGTTGAATTGGCCCGCTCATATGGTTATTTGATGTTACACCTAGGAATAATGTAACGAACTAGGAAATTTGTGTATGACTAAATCGTGCTTAGTCAAACCACATTAGTTTGTGTCTCAAAGTAGTTGACTTAGCCTGATATGATGGTTATTGGATTTGATACAGAGCAATAATGTAACGAACTCAAGGATTACTCTTTCACTAAAACATACTTATTCAAACCCGGTTAGTTCGTGTCTCAATGTCGTTTAATTATCCCGCTGAGAAGTTTCTTGGAGGTGACACTGAGGAATAATGTAACGAACTCGGACACTAGTGTTTGAATAAATTGTAATTAATCAAACCCTATTAGTTCGTGTCTCGAAGTAGGTGAATTACCCCCCTCGAAAGGTTCTTGGATGTGACACCGAGCAATAATGTAACAAACTCGGAGATTAGTGTCTGACTAAACCTTACTTAGTCAAATTCTATTAGTTCGTGTCTCGAAGTAGTTGAATTAGACCTCTCGGAAGGTTCTTGGATGTGACATAAAGCAATAATGTAACGAACTCGGAGATTAAATTTTGATTAAATTAGATTTAGTTAAACTCTATTAGTTTCTGTCTCGATGTAGTTGAACTAGCCCGCTCGGAAGGTTCTTGGATTTGACGCCAAACAATAATGTAACGAACTCAGAGATTCGTGTTTGACTAAATCGGAATTAGTCAAACCCTATTAGTTTGTACCGTGAAGTAGTTTAATTAGCCCGCTTGGATGGTTCTTGGATGTGACACTAAGCAATAATGTAACGAACTAGTAGATTCATGTATGACTAAATCATATTTAGTCAAACCATATTTGTTTGTGTCTTGAAGTAGTTGAATTAGCATGCTCGGAAGGTTCTTGGAGGTGACACCGAGGAATAATGTACCGAACTTGGACATTAGTTTCTAAATAAATAGTAAATAATCAAAACCTATTAGTTCTTGTCTCAGAGTAGTTGAATTATCCCGCTCGTAAGGTTCTTGGATGTGACACCGAGCAATAATGTAATAAACTCGGAGATTAGTATATGACTAAATCATACTTAGTCAAACCCTATTAGGTCCTGTCTCGAAGTAGTTGAATTAGCAACTCAAAAGTTTCCTCGAAGTGACACCGATCCATAATGTAAAGAACTCGTAGATTATTGTTTGACTAATCGTACTTAGTCAAACCTTATTAGTTCGTGTCTAGAAGTCATTGAATTAGCACGCTTACAAAGTTTTTGGATGTGACACCGAGCAATAATGTAACAAACTTTGAGATTAGTGTATGACTATATTGTACTTGGTCAAACCCTAATCGTTGTTGTCTCGAAGATGTTGAATTAGCCCGCTACGAAGGTTCTTAGAGGTTACATCGAGCAATAATGTCACGAACTCGGAGATTCGTATTTGACTAAATCATACTTAGTCAATCCCTATTAGTTTGTATATCAAAGTATTTTAATTAGCTTTCTCGTAAGGTTCATGGGTGTGATACCGAGCAAAAATGTAACGAACTCGGTAGTTAGTGTTTGACTATATAGTACTTAGTCAAACCCTATTAGTTTGTGTCTCTAAGTAGTTACATTAGCCTGCTCGGATGGTTCTGGGATTTGATACAGAGCAATAATGTAATAAACCCGGAAACTAGTGTTTGACTAAATGATACTTCATTCAACCCCATTAGTTCTTGTCTCAATGTATTTGAATTATCCCGCTCTGAAGGTTTTTGGATTTGACACCAAGCAATAATATAACGAACTTGTAGATTAGTGTATGACTAAATAATACTTAGTGAATCCCTATTAGTTCGTGTCTCGATGTAGTTAAAATAGCCCGCTCATAAGGTTCTTGGATATAACACCGAGAAATAATCTAATGAACTCGTAGATTAGTGTTTGACTAAATTATACTTAGTCAAACCCTATTAATTCGTATATCGAGGTAGTTTAATTAGCCCGCTTGGAATGTTCTTGGATGTGACACCGAGCAACAATATAACGAACTCTGAAATTAGTTATTAAATAAATTTTACATAATCAAACCCTATTAGTTCGTAGAATTAGCCTACTTCTATCTTGGACGTGACACCGAGCGATAATGTAACGAACTCGGAGATTAGTGTTTGACTAAATCATACTTAGTCAAACCCCATTAGTTTGTGTCTCGAAGTCATTTCATTAGCCTACTCGGACGGTTCTTAGATGTCTCACCGAGCAATAATGTAACAAACTCGGAGATTAGTGTTTGACTAAATCATACTTAGTCAAACCCTATTAGTTCGTGTATTGAGGTAGTTTAATTAGCCCACTCGGAAGGTTCTTGGAAGTGAGACCATGCAATAATATAACGAACTCATAGATTACTGTTTGACTCAATTGTACTTAATCAAACCCTATTAGTTCTTGTCTCGAAGTAGTTGAATTTTCCCCTCGGAAGGTTCTTGGATGTAACACCGAGCAATAATATAAGAAACTCGGAGATTAGTGTTTAACTAAATCATACTTAGTCAAAAAATATTAGTTCGTGTCTCGAAATGGTTTAATTGGCCGGCTCGGATTGTTCTTGGATGTGACAACAAGCAATAATGTAACGAACACAAAAATTTGTGTATGTCTAAATCGTATTTAGTCAACATATTACTTTGTGTCTCAAAGTAGTTGAATTAGCCTGCTCTGAAGGTTCTTGAATGTGATACCGAGCAATAACGTAACGAACTCGAGGATTAGTGTTTGACTAAATCATACTTAATCAAACCCGGTTATTTAGTGTCTTGATGTCGTTTAATTAGCCTACTCAGAAGGTTCTTGGATGTTACACCGAGAAATAATGTAACGAACTCGTATATTAGAGTTTGAATACATCGTACTTAATCAAACCCTATTAGTTTGTATCTTGAAGTAGTTGAATTAGCCGTCTCAGAAGGTTCTAGGATATGAGACAGAACAGTAATGTAACGAACTCAGATATTAGTGTTTGACTAAATTATACTTAGTCAAACCCTATTAGTTTGTGCATTTAAGTAGTTTAATTAGCCTGCTCGGGCGGTTCTTGGATGTGACACCGAGCAATAATGTAACGAACTCGCAGATTAGTGTTTGTCTAAATCATACTTAGTCAAACCCTATTAGTTCGTGTATCGAGGTAGTTTTATCAGCCCGCTTGGAAGGTTCAAGGTTATGAGACCGTGCAATAATAAAACAAACTCAGAGATTAATGTTTGACTAAATTGTCCTTATTCAAACCCTATTAGTTTGTGTCTGGAAGTAGTTGAATTGGCCCGATCAAAAGGTTCTGGGATGTGACACCGAGCAATAATGTAAACAAACTTGGAGATTAGTGTTTGACTAAATCATACTTAGTCAAACCATATTAGTTCATGTCTCAAAATAGTTTTTTTATCCGGCTCAGATGGTTCTTGGATGTGACACCAAGCAATAATGTAACGAACTCCGAAATATGTGTATGACTAAACCGTACAAAGTCAAACCACATTAGTTTGTGTCTCAAATTAGTTAAATTAGCCTGTTGTGATGGTTCTTGGATGTGATACCGGGAAATAACATAACAAGCACGAGGATTAGTGTTAGACTAAATCATATTAGTCAAACCCTATTACAACGTTCCTTGAAATAGTTTAAATAACCAGTTGGTAAGGTTCTTGGATGTGACACCGAGCAATAATGTAACGAACTTGGAAATTAGTGTGTGACTAAATCGTAATTAATCAAACCGTATTAGTTCTTGTCTCAAATTAGGTGAATTAGCCCGCTCGTAAGGTTCTTGATTGTGACACCGAGCAATAATGTAAAAAACTCAAAGATTAGTGTTTGACTAAACCGTACTTAGTCAAACCCTTTTAGTTTGTGTCTTGAAGTAGTTACATTAGCCTGCTCGGAAGGTTCTGGGATGTGACACCGAAAAATAATGTAATGAACCGGGAGAGTAGTTTTTGACTAAACATACATAGTTAAACCCCATTAGTTCTTGTCTCGAAGTAGTTTAATTATCCCGCTTGGACGGTTTTTGGATTTGACACCAACAATAATATAACACACTCGGAGATTAGTGTATGACAAAACCTTACTTAGTAAATCCTATTATTTTATGTCTCGATGTAGTTAAAATATCCCGATCATAAGGTTCTTGGATGTGACACTGACCGATAATCTAATGAACTCGCAGATTAGTGTTTGACTAAATTATACTTAGTGAAACCATATTTATTCGTATATCGAGGTAGTTTAATTAGCCCGCTCGGAATATTCTTGGATGTGACACCGAGAAACAATATAACAAACTCAGAGATTAGTTTCTAACAAAATTATACATAATCAAAGCCTATTAGTTCGTGTCTCGAAGTAGTTGAATTAGCCCGCTCGGAAGGTTCTTGGATGTGACAACGAGAAATAATGTAACAAACTCAGAGATTAGTGTTTGACTAAATCATACTTAGTCAAACCCTATTAGTTTATGTCTCGAAGTCGTTTAATCAGCCTGCTCGGACGGTTCTTGGATGTGACACCGAGCAATAAAAAAACCCTAATTAACACTCCCTACTAGGCGATTCCGGCGGCAGATCTCTAGCCAGCGGTTCTGACTGGCCAACGGCTCGTTGCTCGGCCTGGTCCTCATCGGCAATCCCCTGCCTTCCTCTCACCTTCCTCTCGCTGGCTTGTTCGGCGGGTTATCATCTCGATCTCCTGCGTGTTGGTCTGTTCGAAAATACGACGGCGTGCTTTTGGCCGGTGGTGTACTTGCAATCGCTTCCGGTGTGTTTCTGTGGAGGGTGCGGGTTCACAGTGTGAGGTTAGTAATCCTGCAGGTTTGAACGGCGGCAGAGGGGCTTACCCTAATCTGTTCTACGCCAATACTTGGCCTCCAAGTTATGGCAAAACACAAACGACGAGGGCAGATATCTATCTCTCCGGCTCAGAAGTCGACAATGCAAGTGGGCTCGTCTTCAACTGCCGCCGCGTTTGTGCCACCGGTGCCCTTAAATTCAACTGTGGGATCAATGGCAGAGGAAAAACAGAGTGCAGACGTTCAGTCCTCTATTTTGACTGAATCTCTGCAGGAGGTCTCGTCCTCCACTGGTGTATCGTCTTTGCTTCCGATCAAGACTACTGTTCAGGCGGCGGGAATACAGAACCCAAATGCATTGTATGCTGGTGTGAATTTGGCTCTGCCGGAGGTCTGTACTACAGTGAAACCAAGACAGATCATGTCTCCTGTGGGTTTCTTGACGTCGGAAAATCAGAGATGTGTTGATCAGGCGGGTCAGGCGCAGTTTCATACAACCAATGTGTCGGATGAATTAATCGAAAAATAATCGTATTTAGAGGCATTCCCAGCGCTACCGAACTCTGAGGGAGGTACGGGTGATCCGTCATTAGAGCCTCGTGGTCCTGCGGTTCCTCGCTTGACAGGTACTGCGGTTGGTGATGTCCTCGGTTTGAACCTTGTTTCGGATTCCGTGCAAACATCCTCGGCTAATACGGAAGCTGCTCCACCTCAGGCAACTGCTGCGGCTCCTCTACTGGTCCAGGAAAGTGCGGTCCCGAATGCTTGGGCACAAAAATCTAAGAAGATTTTCATGAATTCGGGATTGGGAGGTAAGCTTACGTTTGTTCCTCCGACTTCGGATCGTGTCGCAATCCGTGTCTCTGATGGTTTGTCTGTTGAAAGAGTTTGGGGGTGGTCTTTACTTGGGCAGTACGTTGGTTTTAATCCGGATCATCATATGTTGCTTGAATTGATGCGTAGCTGGGGTGTGAAGTCTAAGTACAAGGTTGAGGAAGGGTGGTTGATTTTCTCGTTCGAGTCTGAGTTGGATACAGATACGGTACTACGTGGAGGACCATACTTCTTGTTTTGCAGGCCTATCATTTTGAAGATGATCCCGGACAAGTTTACGTTTAACCGACGTGACATTGCTACCATTCCTCTGTGGGTTCGAATCTTTGGGCTACCAAAGAACTTTTGGACGAGTGATATTCTTAGCCAGATTGCTTTGCATGTGGGGAAGCCTTTGTTTGTTGATACTATCACGGATAGCAGGTTGCGGGGATCTTATGCTCGAGTTCTAGTTGAAGTAAACTTTGCTGCTTCCATCTCTAGGGGTGTGACTTTGGACTTTGATGATGGGGAGTCCATTGATGCTACTTTTCTGATAGAAAATGAGCCTAAGTATTGCAAGGGCTGTTTTCACTTTGGTCACTCGGATGAGGTGTTTCAGTTGAAGGAGAAGCGGGCTGATGGTGGTACAAAGGGTAACCGAAAGGAACAAGGCTCGAAGGCAGTTCAAAGGCCTCTTAATCATACTCAGGCACCGGTTCTACCGTTTGCAACTACTGGTCCTTCTGAGGGTGTTGATGCTGTGACTCAGAGGAATCAGGTTTGGGTTCAGACCGAGATAGCTACTAGTAACCCAGCTGGGGTTCAGTCTGAGAGCTTAGGAATTGTGGTACAGTCTGAGCTGCCACAGGTTATGAATCAGGTTGATGGTGATTTGGTACCTTCTAGTGAAGGTGAGACCACAACTGTTGTTGATGTTCAGGTATCGGTTGATGGGGTGGCACCTGGGGCAGACCTTCGGGTGGGGGATGTGACTGCTAAAGATCAGTGTGGACCGTCTGTGTCAAGGGAGGAGAGTCGTAGACTTGAGTCCGTCGATGATACAACGACACCTACGGACTTGGCAGTTGAGCACTCTGCGGACATCCCACCTCCTAGTAGCCCCCAGAAGGTGGCATCCATGGCTTTGAGAGAGTTGAGGTTGTTAGATGTGGATATGGCTTCTACTACGGCTGTCGACAATGGGAAGAGGATTCTAAGACATCCTAGCAGCATCCGAAAAGAGGTTTCCCAATGAATGCCTTAGCCTGGAACGTGCGAGGGCTTGGCCAAGCCCGGAAACAAAATGGCGTAAAGGAGATGATTAGCAAGTTCTTTGCAAAGGTAAGTGGTCTTTTTGAGACCAAGTATGGTAGAGGTGACATTAGTGCTCTTGTTAGGCGTATGGTTCTGGGTTGGGAGTTCACTACGAATTTCCACCTAGACCAGCGTGGCCGTATTCTTGTTGTCTAAGATCCTAGCTTTGTTGATTTGGAGATTCTGACTGTGTCTACGCAGCATATTGGGTGTCTTGTTACCTGCAAGACTACTGGTATTCGATATGGTATCTGTTTTGTGTATGGTCTGCATTCTGTTGTTGCCAGGAGACCACTCTGGGGTTATGTTGATTAGCTGTTTGCAGCACATGATGTTCTGTGGCTGCTCATGGGGGATTTCAGCTGTGTTATGAACGCGAATGAGTGATTTCATGGTTGGTTGTGCGTATGCCTGAGTGCAGAGATATGATTGATGCATGTAGGCGACATGGGCTGACTGATGCTCCTACGTCTAGCCCCTCGCTCTACACCTGGACCAATGGGACTGTCTGGAGTAAGCTTGACAGAGTGTTAGTTCATCCTGGTTGGTTCTCTGTTGAGCATTATGTTAGGGTGGATTACCCTGAGGTTGGTATCCTTTCGGATCACAAGCCTTGTGTTGTTACGCTTAGGCGACCTGAGTTTTGTGGGCGTATGTACTTCAAGTTCTTTAGCATGTGGGCTGATCATCCACGGTTTATTGGGGTTGTCTCGAATGCGTGGGTGCATCCTCCTCCGGGCACATGCCAGTTCAGACTTGCCAAACTCCTCAAGAGCTTGAAGTATCCTCTAAAGTGCTTGAATAAGGCTGAGTTTAGTCACATTTCCTCTCGTGTTGTTGCGGCTGCCACTGCGTTTGATGTTGCTTTAGAGGAACTCAGAGAGGATCCGGATGCTCCGGAAGTGATTCAGGCGGCTTCGGATGCACGTGCGGCTGCTTCTCGACTCTTTGTTGCTGAAGCTAGTTTTCTTGGCAGCAGGCGAAAGCCAGTTATGTTCTTTTGAGCGATCAGTGTACGAGGTACTTTCATAGCCTGATGAAGGCTAATGCGCGGAAGATCTATATTGCTTCAGTGATTGACATGACTGGTTTGCCTACTACTTCTATTTCTGCTGTTGCGGTTGAGTTCCTTTCTTTCTATCAGGGGTTGTTTGGGACTGCTGAGCCTGCTCAGCTGCCTGCTCCATCTGTGTTTGCCCTTGGTCCTCGGTTGTTTGTTGCAGAGAGTGATTCCCTGGGAGTTGATGTCTCAGTTGATGAGATTAGAGTTGCGCTTTGGTCTATTGGTGATGATAAAGCCCCGGGGCCTGATGGGTTCAATGCGAGGTTCTTCAAGGCCTCGTGGGAGATTACTGGGCCTGATGTGTGTGCAGCTGTGAAGGAGTTCTTTGTCAGTGGGAGACTTCTGAAATAGCTCAATCACACTGTCATTTCTCTGGTTCCAAAGGTGGATTCCCCAAGTAGAGCTGAGCACTACCGACCGATTGCGTGCTGCAATGTTGTCTACAAGCTGATCTCGAAGATCATGACTCGCCGGCTTGCCAGAGTTCTCAGTACACTCATTTACCCGGCCCAAAGCGCGTTTGTGGAGGGGCGGCTGATGAGTGAGAACATCTTTCTTGTACAGGAACTGCTGCGGCGATATTCAGTCACGAAGGATACCAGACGGTGCTTCCTGAATGTTGACATTGCCAAGGCTTATGATACGGTTTCGTGGGATTTCCTTCGGTTCACTTTGCATCATCTGGGTCTGCCTGCTCGGTTCTGTGCATGGGTCATGGAGTGTGTCACTACTGCTATTTATTCGATCAAGGTAAATCGTGGTCTTCATGGTTTTTTCCCTGGTCAACGAGGATTACGGCAGGGCGATGCTCTCTCTCCTCTGTTATTTGTGTTGTGTATGGAGATGTTAAGTAGATTGATGCGTAGGGATACTGCTGTTCCAGAGTTTGGTTACCATCAACACTGCTCTAGTATTGAGCTCACTCATTTGATTTTTGCTGCTGATGTCGTCTTGTTTTGCCGAGGGTATACTCCTTCTGTCTCCATTCTTAGTGAATGTCTTAGTAAGTTTGGGGATATGTCGGGGTTACGGGTCAGTGCGGCAAAGTCATCTATGTTTTTGGCATCGGTACCCCATGCTGAAGCGGGTACTTTACGTGCTATTACGGGGTTTCACGAGGTTACATTTCCATTTAGGTACCTTGGGATCCCAATCAATCCGAACAACCTTCGGGTTATGGACTATGAGCCAGTTCTGGAGAAGATCAGTGGTTATCTTAGTGCTTGGGCGAGGAGGAGTTTGTCCTTTGCTGGTCATCGTGAGCTCCTGGCTTATATGATTCAGGGCGTTGAGGGCTTCTGGTTATCTATTCTGCATGTACCTGCAGGAGTGATTTCTGCTTTGATCACCCTTTGCAGGAATTTTCAATGGTGTTGGCCTCGAGTGAGCTAGAGTAGTGTCTGCTGTCCGCGATGGGAGGGGGGACTGGGCCTGCAGGATCTGGCTGTTTGGAACAGTTGCTTCCTCTTGAAGCACTATTACCATATTTATGCGGGGAGGGAGAGTCTTTGGGTTCGTTGGATTCACCACAGATTCATGCGTGTTGATAACCCAATCACTTGGGTAGCCCGTCGGCGAGATCCCTCTCTTATCAAGGTGATCCTGGCAGCTAGAGATAGAGTGGTTCAGATGGCTGATAGAGAGTTGGAGGTTGACGAGACTCTTGCTAGTTGGTGTACTGCTGACAGGTTCCATGTATCGGTTGCGTATGATGTGCTCCGTGATAGGAAACCAAGTGTATCTTGTAAGGCGGAGGTCTGGCCCAAGCATAGCACGCCTCGACATTCGTTTCTTTTGTGGTTGGCTGTGCTCGGACGGTTGTCTACCTATGACAGATTGTTCTTCTAGACGTTGATCCTTGGTGTCGTCTTTGTGAATCGGCAGATGAGTCTCATTCACACCTCTTCTTGATTTTCAGGTTGTTCTGAGTGTTTGGCAGGCCATATGCTCCCGTTTTCATATCCCGCACTCTTGCACTTCTACTGATAGTACTTTGGTCTGGTTGCGCGCGCATGCACATGGTGGAGGGGTTCTTTCTAGGGCTCGAACTTTTGCGCTTTTGGCGACGGTTTACCTGGTTTGGCAGGCGCGGAATGCGCTTGTTTTTTAGCGCAACAGGATTCCGGTTGAGGTTATTGTTAGGCAGATTAGCATTAATGTTTTTAGACTTCTTTATGACATGTTTCCTATTCGCATGGTTGTTTCAGCACTTAGACGCCAAAGGTTGATTAGCTAGCATAGTATGGATAACCTGTGTATTATTCCATGTATGCTCTTGGAATGTCTGTGATCTGATTTCCCCAATTTGTGGACATACCATTTATATTATTTACATTTAAACAAAATAAAACTCGGAGATTAGTGTTTGACTAAACCGTACATAATGAAACCCTATTAGTTCGTGCTTCGAACTAGTTAAATTTACTCGCTCATAAGTTTCTTGGATGTAACACTAAGCAATAATGTAACGAACTCGCAGATGAGTGTTGGACTAAATCATACTTAGTCAAACCCTATTAGTTCGTGTATCGAGCTAGTTAATTAGCCCGCTCAGAAGGTTCTTGGATGTGAGACCGTGCAATAATGAAACGAACCCAGAGAATAGTGTTTGACTCAATTGTACTTAATCAAACCCTATTAGTTCGTGTCTAGAAGTAGTGGAATTTTCCCCTCGGAAGGTTCTTGGGTGTGACACCGAGCAATAATGTAAGATACTTGGAGATTAGTGTTTAACTAAATCATTGGCCGGCTCGGATGCTTCTTGGATATGACACCAAACAATAATGTATTAATTGGCCGGCTCGGTTGGTTCTTGGATGTGACACCGAGCAATAATGTAACGAACTCAGAAATTTGTGTATGACTAAATCATACTTAGTCAAACTATATTAGTTTGTGTCTGGAAGTAGTTAAATTAGCCCGCTCATATGTTTCTTGGATGTGACACCGAGCAATAATGTAATAAACCCGGAGATTTTTGTTTGATTAAATCATACTTACTCAACCATATTAGTTCGTGCCTTGAATGTGACACCGGAAGGTTGTTGGATGTGACACCGAGTAATAATATAACGAACATGGAGATTAGTGACTAACTAAATTGTACTTTGTAAAACCCTATTAGTTTGTGTCTCCAAGTAGTTAAAATACCCCGCTCATAAGGTTCTTGGATGTGATACCGAGCAATAATGTAACGAACTCGCATATTATTGTTTGACTAACACATAATTAGCAAACCCTATTAGTTTGTGTCTCCAAGTCATTTAATTGGCCTTCTCGGGCGGTTCTTGGATGTGACACCGACCAATAATCTAACGAACTCGGAGATTAGTGTTTGACTTAATAATACATAGTCAAACCTTATTAGTTTGTGTCTCGAAGTAGTTAAATTAGCCAGCTCGGATGGTTCATGGATGTGACACCGAGCAATAATGTAATAAACCCGGAGATTTTTGTTTGACTAAATCACACTTACTCAAACCTTTTAGTTCGTGTCTTGAAGTAGTTGAAGTAACCCGCTCGGAAGGTTGTTGGATGTTACACCAAGCAATAATATAACAAACTCGGCGATTAGTGTATGACCAATTCTCACTTAGTGAAACCCTATTAGTTCGTGTCTCGAAGTAGTTAAAATAGCCCGCTCATAAGGATCTTGATTGTGACACCGAGCAATAATGTAACGAACTCGGAGATTAGTGTTTGACTAATTCATACTTAGTCAAACCCTATTAGTTTGTGTATCGAGGTAGTTTTATTAGCCTGCTCGGAAGGTTCTTGGTTATGAGACCGTGCAATAATATAACGAACTCAGACATTAATGTTTGACTAAATTATACTTACTTAAACCCTATTAGTTTGTGTCTCGAAGTAGTTTAATTTGCCCGATCGGAAGGTTCTTGGATGTGACAATGAGAAATAATGTAAAGAGCACAGATATTAGTATTTGACTCAATTATACTTAATTAGACCCTATTAGTTCGTGTCTCGAAGTAGTTGAATGTTCCCCTCGGAAGTTTCTTGGATGTGGCACCGAGCAATAATGTAAGAAACTCGGAGATTAGTGTTTAACAAAATCATGCTTAGTCAAAAACTATTATTTCTTGTCGCGAAATGGTTTAATTGGCCGGCTCAGATGGTTCTTGGATGTGACACCAAGCAATAATGTAACAAACTCGGAAATTAGCGTATGACTAAATCGTACTTAGTTAAACCATATTAGTTTGTGTCTCAAAGTAGTTGAATTAGCTTGCGCGGAAGGTTCTTAGATATGATACCAAGCAATAACGTAACGAACTTGAGGATTAGTGTTTGACTAAATCATACTTAGTCAAACCCTATTAGTTCGTGTCTTGAATCATTTGAATTAGCCCGCTCTTAAGGTTCTTGGATGTGACACCGAGCAATAATGTAACGAACTCGGAGATTAGTGTTTGACTATATAATACTTAGTCAAACCCTATTAGTTTGTGTCTCGAAGTCGTTTAATTAGCTTGCTCGGACGGTTCTTGGATGTGACACAAAGCAATAATGTAACAAACTCAGAGATTAGTGTTTGACTAAACCGTACTTAGTTTAATTCTATTAATTCATGTCTCTAAGTAGTTGAATTAGCCCGCTCTAAAGGTTCTTGGATTTTACACCAAACAATAATGTAACGAACTCAGAGAATAGTGTTTGACTAAATCGTAATTAGTCAAACCCCATTAGTTTGTGTCTCGAAGTCGTAGAATTAGCATGCTCAGAAAGTTCTTGTATGTGACAACGAGGAATAATGTAACGAAATCAAAGATTAGTGTATGACTAAATTGTACTTAGTCAAACCCTAATTGTTCTTGTCTCGAAGAAGTTGAATTACCCCACTCCGATGGTTCTTAGATGTTACACCGAGCAATAATGTGACAAACTCGGAGATTAGTATTTGACTAAATCATACTTAGTCAATCCCTATTAGTTTGTATCTTGAAGTAGTTTAATTAGATTTCTCTGAAGGTTCATGGATGTGACACCGAACAATATTGAAACAAACTCGGTGATTAGTGTTTGACTATACCGTACTTAGTCAAACCCTTTTAATTTGTGTCTCAAAGAAGTTACATTATCCCGCTTGGAAGGTTCTGGGATGTGACACCGACCAATAATGTAATGAACCCGGAGAATAGTTTTTGACTAAATCATATTTAGTCAAACCCCATTGGTTCTTGTCTTGAATTAGTTTAATTATCCCGCTCGGACGGTTTTTGGATTTGACACCAAGCAATAATATAACAAACTCGGAGATTAGTGTATGACAAAACCGTACTTAGTGAATCCCTATGATTTTAGGTCTCGATGTAGTTAAAATATCCCGATCATAAGGTTCTTGGATGTGACACCGAGCAATAATCTAATGAACTCTAAGATTAGTGTTTGACTAAATTATACTTAGTGAAACCCTATTTATTCGTGTATCGAGGTAGTTTAATTAGCACGCTCGGAATATTCTTTGATGTGACACCGAGAAACAATATAACGAACTCAGAGATTAGTTTCTAACAAAATTGTACATAATTAAACCCTATTAGTTCGTGTCTTGAAGTAGTTGAATTAGCCCGCTCGAAATGTTCTTGGATGTGACACCGATAAATAATGTAACAAACTCAGAGATTAGTGTTTGACTAAATCATACTTAGTCAAACCCTATTAGTTTATGTCTCGAAGTCATTTAATTAGCCTGCTCGGACGGTTCTTGGATGTGACACCGAGCAATAATGTAACAAACTCGGAGATTAGTGTTTGACTAAACCGTACATACTAAAACCCTATTAGTTCGTGCTTCGAACTAGTTAAATTTACCCGCTCATAAGTTTCTTGGATGTGACACTGAGCAATAATGTAACGAACTCGCAGATTAGTGTTGGACTAAATCATACATAGTCAAACCTATTAGTTCGAGTATCAAGGTAGTTAATTAGCCTGCTCTGAAGGTTCTTGGATGTGAGACTGTGCAATAATATAACGAATTGAGAGATTAGTGTTTGAATCAATTGTACTTAATCAAACCCTATTAGTTCGTGTCTAGAAGTAGTTGAATTTTCCCCTCGGAAGGTTCTTGGATGTGATACCGAGCAATAATGTAAGAAACTTGGAGATTAGTGTTTAACTAAATCATTGGCCGACTAGGATGGTTCTTGGATGTGACACCAAGCAATAATGTATTAATTGGCCGGCTCGGATGGTTCTTGGATGTGACACCAAGCAATAATGTAACGAACTAAGATATTTATGTATGACTAAATCGTACTTAGTGAAACCATATTAGTTTGTGTCTCGAAGTAGTTAAATTAGCCCGCTCATATGGTTCTTGGATGTGATACCGAGCAATAATGTAATAAACCAGGAGATTTTTGTTTGACTAAATCATACTTACTCAACCCTATTAGTTCGTGTCTTGAAATAGTTGAAGTAACCCGCTCGAAAGGTTGATGGATTTGACACCGAGTAATAATATAACGAACATGGAGATTAGTGATTGACTAAATTATACTTTGTAAAACCCTATTAGTTTGTGTCTCGAAGTAGTTAAAATAGCCCGCTCATAAGCTTCTTGGATGTGATACCGATCAATAATGTAACGAACTCACATATTATTGTTTGACTAACACATACTTAGTAAACCTTATTAGTTTGTGTCTCTATGTCGTTTAATTAGCCTTCTCGGGCGGTTCTTGGATGTGACACCGACCAATAATCTAACAAACTCGGAGATTAGTGTTTGACTAAATAGTACATAGTCAAACCTTATTAGTTTGTGTCTCGAAGCATTTAAATTAGCAAGATCGGATGGTTCTTGGATGTGACACTGAGCAATAATGTAATAAACCCGGAGATTTTTGTTGACTAAATCATACTTACTCAACCCTATTAGTTCGTGTCTTGAAGTAGTTGAAGTAACCCGCTCGGAAGGTTGTTGGATATGACACTAAGCAATAATATAACAATCTCGGCGATTAGTGTATGACTATTTCGTACTTAGTAAAACCCTATTAATTCTTTTCTCAAAGTAGTTAAAATAGCCCGCTCATAAGGATCTTGATTGTGACACCGAGCAATAATGTAACAAACTCGGAGATTAGTGTTTGACTAAATCATACTTAGTCAAACCCTATTAGTTCGTGTATCGAGGTAGTTTTATTAGCCTGCTCGGAAGGTTCTTGGTTATGAGACCGTACAATAATATAACGAACTCAGACATTAATGTTTGACTAAATTGTACTTAGTTAAACCCTATTAGTTTGTGTCTCAAAGTAGTTGAATTTGCCCGATCGGAAGGTTCTTGGATCTGACACCGAGCAATAATGTAACAAACTTGGAGATTAGTGTTTGACTAAATCGTACTTAGTCAAAAACCTATTAGTTCGTGTCTCAAAATAGTTTAACTATCTGGCTCAGGTGGTTCTTGGATGTGACACCGAGCAATAATGTAACAAACTTGGAGATTAGTGTTTGACTAAATCGTACTTAGTCAAACCCTATTAGTTTCTGTCTCAAAATAGTTTAATTATCTGGCCTGGATGGTTCTTGGATGTGACACCCAGAAATAATGTAACGAACTCGGAAATTTGTGTATGACTAAATCGTACAAAGTCAAGCCACATTAGTTTTTGTCTCAAAGTACTTGAATAATCCCGCTCTGATGGTTCTTGGATGTGATACCGAGCAATAACGTAATGAACTAGAGTATATGTGTTTGAGTAAATCATACTTAGTCAAACCCGGTTAGTTCTTGTCTCGATGTCGTTCAATTAGCCTGCTCAGAAGGTTCTTGGAGGTGACGCCAAGGAATATTGTAAAGAAACTCGGAGATTAGTGTTTGAATATATCCTACTTAATCAAACCATATTAGAACGTTCCTCGAAATTGTTTAAATGACCCGCTCGTAAGGTTCTTAGATGTGACACCAAGCAAAAATGTAACAAACTTGGAGATTAGTGAGTGACTAAATCTAAATTAATCAAACCCTATTAGTTCGTGTCTCCAAGTCTGTGAATTAGCCCGCTCGCAAGGTTTTTTATTGTGACAACGAGGAATAATGTAAAAAACTCACAACTTAGTGTTTGACTAAATCGTAATTAGTCAAACTCTATTAGTTTGTCCTGTGAAATAATGTAATTAAGTCGCTTGGATGGTTTTTGGATGTGTCACCAAGCAATAATATACAGAACTCGTAGATTTGTGTATGACTAAATCGTATTTAGTCAAACCATATATGTTTGTGTCTTAAAGTAGTTGAATTATCCTACTCAAAAGGTTCTTGGATGTGACACCGAGGAATAATGTACCGAACTCAGACATTAGTGTTTAAATAAATCATAATTAATCAAAACCTATTAGTTCTTGTCTCTAAGTGGCTGAATTATCCCAATCGTAAGGTTCCTTGATGTGACAACGAGCAATAATGTAACAAACTCGGAGATTAGTGTATGACTAAGTCATACTTTGTCAAAAACTATTAGTTCATGTCTCGAAGTAGTTGAATTAGCCAACTTAAAAGTTTCTTTTATGTCACACCGAGCCATAATATAACGAACTCTGAGATTATTGTTTGACTAAATCGTACTTAGTTGAACCCTATTAGTTCGTGTCTCAAAATCGTTGCATTAGCACACTCATAAAGTTATTGGATGTGACACCGAGCAATAATGTAACGAACTCTAGGATTTGTTTATGAATAAATTGTACTTAGTCAAACCATAATCGTTCTTGTCTCGAAGGTTCTTGGATGAACAGATGTCGCGACAGAGACAGGGCTGTCGCGACCGAGATTTGGCCCCAGTAGAGATGTCGCGATCGCGACCTGTGGTACTCGACCGCGATGACAGTAAGTTGGTTTCGGAAAATTTGGACGAAAAGGATCTCGACCGCGACACGACATCTCGACTGTGATCTGGTCCCAGTTTACCTGAAGCTTCAACGTCACGATCGCGACTTGTGGATCACGACCGCGACTCTACTGCAGTGCAAGTTGAGGACGACTATGAAGACAAAGGTGATTTTAAGCTACGACAAGAGAACTATGTGAGGCCTAACTTCCCTCTGTTATACTCCGAGAAACCACCTGCACCCTTCCCGGAAGCCTTGAGGGACACACGCAGACCTGCGAATGACAAAGAACTCTTCGAAACATTCAGTAAGTGTGTGGTAAACATTCCTTTGCTAAACCTCGTTAAAAGTAATCCTCGTTATGCTAAGTTCTTGAAGGAACTCTGCACCATCAAGAGGAACCATAAGCTGAAAGGTAAGCAAAAGGTGCAGGTAAGTGAAAGAGTGTTTGCAGCCATTATGTAGAAGATAGCAAAGAAGTGCTCAGACCCGGGGATGGTTAATATCCCTTGTATTGTCGGTGAGAAGAGGATTAAAAAGGCCATGCTAGATCTAGGTGCTTCTACTAATGTCATGTCGTTCTCTTTATATATTTTGCTAGGATTAGGACCTTTGTCTGATACAGGGATTGTGATTCATCTGGCCGACAGGTCAACGGTTCACCCAAAAGGGATAATCGAGGATGTGTTGGTAATGGTTGATAATTTGATATTTCCAGCGGATTTTTATGTACTAGATATGGAGCAGGACAAGCAGGCTATGCCTATCCTCCTGGGTAGGCCCTTCATGAAAACAACCAGTACTAAGATAGATTACGTAAGTGGGGTGCTGACACTTGAGTTTGATTGAGATGTAGTTCACTTTAACATATTTGAGGATATGAAACATCCTACAAATGATAATTCTGTTTTTGTCATAGATGTGATTGACCCTATTGTTCAGGAAGTTTTTGATGTATGTGGGATTGATTCACTTAAATCTGTCGTAGAAAATAGCATTGTAAGCTCCACTGAGCATGACATGATACTACCTGCTGATGTGCATGAGGTCCTAGCTGAGTTTGATGCTCCAGGTACCCTTTTGTCCGGTGGGCCCGCGTTACTGACATTTTCAAGCGAGAAACCGCTCCCTTCTATTGTGCAGGGACCCACCATTGAGCCACAAGAGCTACCTCCGCATCTAAAGTATGCATTTATCGGCCAAGGAAGTACGTTGCCGATCATCATCTCGAGTGCTCTCGGAAAGGAACGGGAAGAGAAGCTGGTGGAAGTCTTGAAAATCAACATCACATCGTAAGGATGGACCATTGCCGACATCAAGGGAATAAGCCCTTCCACTTGCATGCATAGGATCTTATTGGAAGAAGGAGCTAAGCCAAGACGAAAACCTCAACGGAGATTAAACCCTCCCATGATGGAGGTGCTGAAATTGTTATCAGCCGACATGATCTACCAGATTTCAGACAGCCGATGGGTCAGCCCAACACAGGACGTTAAAAATAAGGGAGGGATCACTATAGTGAAGAACGAGGATGGTGAAAAGGTACCACAAAGAACACAAAATGGATGGCGTGTTTGCATCGACTACCGCAAGCTGAACGCGGTAACCCATAAGGATCACTTCCCTCTCCCTTTTATTGATCAAATGCTAGAACGTCATGCAGGTCGCGCATACTATTGTTTTCTCGATGGATGCTCGGGTTACATCCAGGAGGCCATAGCGCCGGAAGACCAGGAGAAGACTACTTTCACATGTCCTTTCGGCAGGTTTGAATACAGCAGAATGTCGTTCGGACTTTGTAACACACCAGAACATTCCAACGATGTATTGTAAGCATCTTCTCCGAGTACATTGATAACTTCATTGAGGTATTTATGGATGACTTTACAGTCCATGGTGATTCATTTGATGCATGTTTGAATAACTTGACACTTGTGCTACAAAGATGTGTAGAAACTAATTTGGTCTTAAATTCTGAAAAGTGTCATTTTATGGTTAATCACGGGATTGTGTTGGGTCATATTGTATCCTCTAAAGGAATTGAGGTCAATAAGACGAAGATTGACGTAATTCAGTCCTTCCCTTATCCTACTAATGTGTGCGAAGTTCGTTCTTTTCTTGGACATGTAGGTTTTTATCGCAGGTTTATAAAAGACTTCTCCAAGATCTCGATACCACTATGTGAGTTGTTGAAGAAGGAGGTGGATTTTTTCTTCACTGACGAGTGTAACCTTGCGTTCAACACCTTAAAGTCGCACCTCATTGTTGCGCCTATCATCAAAGCGCCGGATTGGTCCCTACCATTCGAGATCATGTGCGATGTTAGTGATTATGCTGTAGGAGCTGTTTTGGGTCAGAAAGTGGGGCGAGCAATGCACGTTATTTACTACGCATCAATGAAGCTGAGCGGAGCCCAAAAGAACTACTCCACCACCGAAAAGGAGTTGCTAGCTGTAGTCGATGCCCTAGACAAATTCAGACAATATCTACTCGGCGTCAAAGTAATTATCCACACCGATCACGCAGCTATCCGTTACCTCATGACGAAGAGGTAGTGAAATCCTAGACTCATCCGGTGGGTCCTATTGTTAAGCGAGTTGTATGTGGAGATTGGGGATAAAAAGGGCTCTGAGAACTCCGTGGCGGACCATCTTAGCCGGATAGTTCATGATGGTGGTGAAGAGGCAAGACCGCGGCTGGGCGAATTTCCGGACGAGTCCCTGTGTCAAATTGATATTCTATACACTCAGAAATTACACGTGTCACGACCTCGACAAGATCTCTCGACCGAGATGGCGGTCCCTAATACGAAATCAGAGAATACTGGAACGGAATCTCGACCGCGACAACAACATCACGATCGTGATTTAGGCCCAGTTGACGTGTCTCGATCGCGACCTGATCATCGCGATCGCGATTTGGTCCCAGTTGAGATGTCGCGATCGCGACTTGTGGATCTCGACTTGTGGATCTCGACCGCGACTTGCCATCAGAATCACTTAGGTATGCCTCCGAAGCTCAATTGCTTACTCTTCGCTCCCTCAAGCCGTGGTACACACACATAGTGAACTACCTAGTTCGAGAGGAATTCCATCATACCTGCACTAAAGCTCAACGCGACAAAATCAAGAGAGAGGCGAAATACTATGTGCCTTACTTGTGGAAACATTGCGTGGATAAGGTAATCCGACGGTGCCTCCCGGATAACGAGGTATAATCTGTCCTCTCTTTTTGTCATTCTTACGCATGTGAGGGGCATTTAGGACCCAATAAGACTTCTAGGAAGGTACTTGACACAAGTTTCTTTTGGCCACACATCCTTCGAGATGCTTATGCTCTTTGTCAATCTTGTGATAGGTGCCAGAGGGTTGGGAAAATATCCCGAAGGAATGAAATGCGACAAACACTGTTGGTCTTTTGTGAGATTTTCGATGTCTACGGGATATACTTTATGGGACCTTTTCCTATCTCTTTTGGGAATCTATATATATTACTGGCGGTGGACTATGTCTCCAAATGGGTGGAGGCAACAGCCACCAGGACTGATGATTCGAAAGTAGTTGCAGGTTTTCTTAAAGAGAACATTTTTGCTAGATTAGGAATCCTAAAGGCCCTTATCAGCGATCAGGGAACCCACTTCAAGAATAAGACGGTCAGCGCCCTACTAATGAAATATGGAGTAACCTAGAAATCTCTACATCATACCACCCGCAGAGAAATGGCCAAGCCGAGGTCTCAAACCGGCAAATCAAGGGGGTGCTGGAAAAGATAGTTGCTCCGAACAGGAAAGATTGGAGCCTCCGCCTCGATGACGCACTATGGGCCTATCGCACCGCATACAAAACGGCCATTGGGATGTCCCGATACCGCTTGGTGTTCGGAAATGGATGTCATCTGCCAGTGGAGCTCAAGCATAAAACATGGTGGGCGGTCCAGAAATGTAATATGGAGATAAATGACGCCGGCGAGCACCGGAAGCTACAGTTGCATGAGTTATAAGAGATATTCCGTGAAGGGTATGAGAACCTGATGATCTACAAGGAGAAAACTAAAGCGTGGCATGACAAGCACATATTGCGCAAGACCTTCAATGTGGGAGATAATGTACTACTCTATAAATCGCACCTTCAACTCTTCCTAGTTAAGCTGCGGTCTAGATGGAGCGGGCGATATGTGATAGCCCGTGTCTTTCCGCACGGGGCAGTGGAGCTTTTTGACAAGGACAACCATAACACTTTCAAAGTGAACGGTCAGCGGCTAAAACTTTATCATGCAAGTTTCTCCAACGAGGAAATTGAAGAGGTGGCTCTTGAGGATCCCGGTACGGACAAAGCAGGAGCTAGATTACGTCGTGCCGCGACGTTAACTAAGGCGCTGATCGGGAGGCAACCCTAGGTAGTGTACTAACGTTTCTCCCATTATCTTGTTTTGTTTTCGTTTATTTTCTAGGAAGAACCGCGGAGGTAGCAGGTAGGAAGCCATTGGAGTAATCAAACCACCACAAATCACCCGAACTCAACAGTGTCGCAATCGCGACCAAGGCATCACGACCGAGATTTCGTCACAATAGAGATGTCGCGATCGCGACCTTGACATCACGACAGAGATACGGTCAGACTGTGAGCTCAATTCAGACGACGACGTTGAGTAATTGGGGTACCTTTTCCCTCTTCCCTTTTTATGATGTCCTCTTTTGCTGCATTGAGGACAATGCACTATTCAAGTGTGGGGAGAGGAGTTGACGTACCGAGGAGTTCAACGATGCTGTTTTTGGTTTTCTCTTGGTATTCCACTGATTTTCCTTATGTTTTTAGAGTCTTTGCTGAATTGTTTTAGTTATTTTTTGATCGAGTCTATACCAGATTTATATTTCTTGAACTCTTGCATCGCTTTGTTTTTAAAGAAAAAAATTCAGAGAAAATCCAAGGAGAGTAAAAAATGAATGGATCGAAAGTGGGGGCTCCAACAAAAAAATAAAAAATCAGAAAAGAATAAAAAGAATAAAAACCAGGCAAGTAAAAATTGATCAAAAAGGAAAAGGTTGGTGCGTGAAAATAAAAATAAAAAAGAAAAGAGAAAAAGTTCCTACCACTTAGAATTTCTGTGAAAACCCGAAAGGGCGTCGGGTTTACATTGTTTTGTGATTATTTATTTGATTGCATCTATATTGGCATCAGAGACATATGAAGGGAGTTGAAGGATGTCTCGGGTTTTAGGATTAACCAAGGAGGGATAAGAAGTTAGTTTTAGCCTTTTATCTCTTTGTTTATGAGCTTATTATTGATATTCATACTTTGTATGCTCACTAATTCACTATTTCATTAGATTTGTTACACATTATTGGCGGTTGTGTTAGATTCTAGGATTAGATTTCTATTTCTTGTAGTTTGATGCATATTGTTGTGGTTGTGCTATGCAGATTTTTGAATTAGGATTGGTGGTTGTGATGTGTGGATTGATTTTATTATATCTACTGGTTTGGGACATTAATTGAAGTGGAGGAATAAGAAGTGTATAAGCGAGTGGGAGACTCGATTTTATCTTCGTTATGATATATTTATGTACCCTTAGCCTTAGAGGAGATTAGGATTCCACTTGTGCTTTAACGCACACCACTTTGTTCGATTTTACTATTGTTATGGAGTGGTGGCATATGAAATGGAGAAATAAGGAGGGTTTTGGGTAGGACATCTCGGAGACATAAGAAGATAGATCGAAGTTAGGTTAGTGCTCGATTAAACTTGGAGTTTGAAGTATAGTCGCTAGCAGGTTTCTCTACACTTACTGTAGACCTTTTTGCTTTTAGGAGGAGTGAGTATTATTTTGCTTACTTGAGGACGAGCAAGGTTTAAGTGTGGGAAGGTTTGATAGGAGCTTATTATAAGGTGTTAACTAGCGACTATTAGCTTAGGATTAGTGGTGTTTAGGTGCTTATTGAGTGGTATTTCCGGAATCCGGTATGGTGTTCATTTATGGATTTGCGGGATGCTCATAAGCGGTATTTTGTGGTTTTATTATGGAGATCCTGTTTGTACTAACTTTTAGTGCAGTTGGGACGGAGCTAGAGAGAAAGATACCACATATACAACTATGGAGAAGCCGAGCTGCCTCAAAGCTTATAGAAGACCGAAGACCAGCTCGAGAGAGTATGTCACGACCGAGAGGAGGTGTCGCGACCGAGATCCATCCCCAGAGAAGAAGTCACGACCGAGACTACATGTCGCGATGGAGACTTAGCCTCAGTTGACATGTCTTGACCGAGACCATCCTGTCGCGATCACGACCTACATGTCTCTATCACGACACGTAGACGGACCGGCCCAAATTGCAGATTTTATCCGAGATTGTAATTTGTTTTTCACTTTTTTATTAGTTATTTTGATTATTTTATTTCCCTTTCACTAGATACCATATAAACCTTTAGAAATTATGTTAGATGAGACCTTTGGTTCTTTTTACAACTTCATCCTTAGAAATTCAGCAGCCAAGAAGAAAGCTTCCACCTTTGTTCCACTTTCATCATCCTCCCTGGTTAGTTTTATCCATAATTATGTATTGCTTTCAATTAATTATGTCTGGCTAAGATCCTCTTAGTTCACTCTTAGGTTGAAGCCATTATTCTAGGAAAAGTTTGTGAGAATTCTTATGTTTAATTTCAGGATTGTTTTATGATCTCTTGTGCTATATTGTCTATTGATTGATCTTGATTTTATCTAGGTGCGCAACTAGGTTGATTATTATCCATCATATTAATAGACTTGATAATTGGATTTGAAAAGTCTTGTCTTTTAGGTAGCAATAAGAATTTGCATAGACTATTTGCGAGTGCTTATTTTGTAGAGATTATAAACCCGTGTCGAGTATCGGTGATTTGCCAATGGTATTGCATAGGCCTACTTATCTTTGATCTTTATGCTGTTGCGCTTTTGAACCTTAGGATTTCTTTGGTTATTGCTTACAACAAGGGTTTCTAGGACTATTTGGACTAGTTGCTAATTACGAACAAAGAGAAGGACAACCGGATTAGATAATTAAGAATATAGGATTAATAGAATTCGATGATCAACTTTTCATAAGAATAATGCGCTCATACTAAAGAGGTGAGCTTTCCATCATCATTGTTTACAAACTCAACATTATTTTCTTTATTATTGCTAGCTTAGAATTACAACCAAAACCCCCCTAGTTACTACTAGGTAACAATAGAAATAGGCTATCGTTGTGGATCTCTTGGGATTCGACTCCGACTTACCACTTTACTAGTGGAATTGTTTAGTTGGATAACCTTGATAGGAACAACGACCGTTTTAAGCCTGTCACCCGCTCGGAAGGTTCTTTGATGTGAGACCGTGCAAAAATATATTGAACTCAGAGATTAGTGTTTGACTAAATTGTACTTAACCAAACCCTATTACTTCGTGTCTCGAAGTACTTGAATTTCCCCCTCGTAAGTTTCTTGGATGTGACACCGAGCAAATAACGTAAGAAACTTGGAGAATAGTGTTTGACTAAATCATACATAGTAAAAAACTATTAGTTCTTGTCTCAAAATGGTTTAATTAGCCAGATCGGATGTTTCTTGGATGTGACACCAAGCAATAATGTAACGAACTCGGAAATTTGTGTATGACTAAATCGTACTTAGTCATACCATATTAGTTTGTGTCTCAAAGTAGTTGAATTAGCCTGCTCTGAAGGTTCTTGGATGTGATAACGAGCAATAACGTAATGAACTCGAGGATTAGTGTTTGACTAAATCATACTTAGTCAAACCCAGTGAGTTCGTGTCTTGATGTCGTTTAATTAGCCTGCACAGAAGGTTCTTGGAGGTGACACCAAACAATAATAGAACGAACTCGGAGATTAGTGTATAAATAAATCGTACTTAGTGAATCCCTATTAGTTCGTGTCTCAATGTAGTTAAAATAGCCCGCTGATAAGGTTCTTGGATGTTACACAGAGCAATAATCTAATGAACTCGCAGATTAGTGTTTGACTAAATTATACTTTGTCAAGCCCTATTAATTCGTATCTCGAGGTATTTTAATTCGCCCCCTCAGAATATTCTTGGATGTGACACCGAGCAACAATATAACAAACTCAGATATTAATGTTTAACTAAATTATACTTAATCAAACCCTATTAGTTTGTGTGTGGAATAGTTGAATTATCCCCCTCGGAAGGTTCTTGGATGTGACACCGAGCAATAATGTAATGAACTCGGAGATTAGTGTTTGGCTAAATCATACTTAGTGAAAACCTATTAGTTCGTGTCTCAAAGTCGTTTAATTAGCCTGCCCGGATGGTTTTTGTATGTGACATCGAGCAATAATGTAACAAACTCGGAGATTAGTGTTTGACTAAACCGTACTTAATCAAACCTTATTAGTTTGTGTCTCTAAGTAGTTAAATGATCTCGTTCTGATGGTTTGTAAATGTAATAAACATATTTGTATTCCCTGTGTTTACATATTTGCCGTTTCCTCTTTGGAGCGTATTAGTGTGTTCCGGACCTCATGAGGAAAATATGTAAACACAGGGAATACAAATATTCGGTGAAGACCGACGAGGAAACGACAGAAGGACAAAGTAAGTTCGTGCACACGATAAAAAGTGTTGAGATGTAGAGCTGAGTTCAGATGGCTCGTTTTACCTGATTCGGTGTCCGATTGAGGTGATTCCAATTCGAAGAGTTAGTATTGAATTCTTCTTGAAGCCCTCAAAATATGAGCTCAATCGGAGTTATGAGTCAAAAGTTATGGTGATTTTATGAACACCGCTATTCTGCAAAAGCTTAGCCGCGACCGCGGGTGAAGATGCCGCGGCCGCGGCGCCGAGGGTTTCCAGCCGCGAATTAATCTTCTCTTGCGGGATTGTTTTGGGCCTTTTTACCTACTTTCACTTAGGCTTCGGGCTTGGTCCGTTTTAGGTTGTTTTTAGGGTTTCCGTTCTTTATAAATAGAGATGAAAGCTTTGCCTCCTTCTCATGCTTAGTTCTAGGTTTAATTAGAGAGTTTTGGGAGATTACGCTGTTATTCAGGGTGAAGCCTATGGATGGGCTGGTTTTTAAACTTTCTCCCTTGGTTCTAATAAAGCATATCTCTTGATTTGTTTCTTTATCTCTTGTTCTTAATTTCTTATTGTGTGATGTTATTTTAATCTACATCATGAACTAGGTTGATTTCCCTCATGCATATTGCTATATTAGATGATTCTATTTGTAAAAGTTTAATCTTTAATGTACCAATCACTATCTACATGAACTATTTGTGAGTGTTTATGGTGTAGAGATTCTGAATTCATATTTAGTATCGGCGATTTGCAAATGGGATTGCATGAACCTACTTATCTTTGATCTTAATGCTATTGTGTTATTGAATCTTGGGAATTCCTTGGTTATAACTTACAATAATGGTGTCTAGGACTATTTGGACTAGTTACTATCTTAGAACAAAGAGTAGGACAAACTATCAATTCTATACATGGATTAGGATAATTAGAATATATTAATTAATGGAATGAACCCGATTAGAAAATAGAAAGTCAATGATGAAACCAACCATTTCGTAGTGCGAATCCCCGCTGAATAAGGTATTTTCTCAATTACTCTCCTTAATGGAATCATAGACTAGCATCAATTCAAAGTTCCCCTTTTTCTATCTTTAATAAAGTTGATCTTATTAATTACATAAGAATTGATAACTTGACTCTCTGTGGGATCGATCCTTGCTTACCACTCTACTTGTAGAGAAGTTAGTGAGGTTTTATATATGAATATTTTGACGCTGCAAACGACGCTCGTCAAATTTGGCGACGTTTGCGGGGAGTCTAAATTTATTTTCTTGTGTTTTTAATTTGGTTAACTTTGGTTGTTGACCATTATATGGTCAACACCCGTGCTATTAATCGTTTACCTGATGAAATTGCAGGAGATATGGGTGAAGTCGGACCTACGACTTTACGAAAAGGCGTTTCCCGGAGGCACCTCGTTATAAGAGGTAATTTTCCACTTCCATCCCTCTTTTACCTTTGTTCTTTATTTGGCCAATAGGGATATTGTGTACCTTAAGTATGGGGGAGGGAGATTACATCTTACCTATTCTTGTTTTTCAAATTATTGAGTCAGTTTTCCCCTTTATTGCATTTTTGCAGTCGGCTATCATATTTTCCCCTTATTTGATGCTTTGTGGAGTTCTATAATGGAGCTTTCAGTTTGAATATTTTTATTTTGCCTTTGATTGTTGATATTACAATTGCTTATAATGATTATATGATTGATCAACTTTTGGACTTTGACCCGAGCATGTAGTTTATGATTAGGATGCACTAGGTCCAAAACCAAGTTTACATGACTACCTTGTTTTCTCTAATTTTTACCATATTGATTTGATAGTTTTGTTCCCGTCCTTCTTCATTACAATGGAAAATCAAAACTTATAAAAATAAAGTATAAAGGTAGTGAGCTATAGGTAAAAGAAAATCGGAAAAGCAAGCGATGCCCGAGGTGTGAAAAATACCTGAGGGGTTTATCCTCCCTGATCTATTAAGCAAAGAGTCTCATAGCATCCTGGACCATAAAATGGACAGGTTCTACCTAAAGAAAAACTATTGGGTATGTAATAAGTTGTTTGAGTAGGATGAAAAGAAACATTAGAAGAATACTATTGGACTTATTAGAGTTAAGACTTGGTTTAATTGCTTTCATTGGTGTGCGAAATCTTGCATTCTCTTCATGGATTGGAACATGTCACTTGAGAATTTGTCTTACTTTTGATCTTCCGTTATCATCTTTCGTATGTTATCTGGATAAAGACATCTTTTGCATATTTTAGAGATTCATTTTCATGCACTTGCATAGTATTAAGCATAGCTCGAATTTAGGGGGGATTATTGATGCCATTGTTGAGTCAGTTAAGAGTTTTATTAAGTCTTGCATTATTTTTAGTAGAGCCGGAGTCTACGCTCGTTGCCTTAATGATTATAGGTACATAGGAGCTTAGCTGTTGATTCGATGACCACCGCATTAACGACATCCGTACTCGCTGAGATCTCCCGGGATTTAGGTGCAGCTTACTCGAGGACGAGCAAGGTTTATGTGTGGGGGTATGATGAGCGACGTTTAATACAACGTAAATGGTGGTCGTTAGCATCGTTCATAGACGAATGACCATGATTTTGAGTGTATTACTCTGTTCCAAACCTCACAAGGAAAATTTGTAAACACAAGGAATACAAATATTCGGTGGACAGAAGAGGAAACAGCAAAAGAACAAATCAAGTTCGCGCACGCGAGAAGAAGTGTTGATATGTTGAGCTGAGTTCAGATGACTCGTTCTACCTGATCCGACGTCCGATTGTGGTGATTCAAATAAAAGGAGTTAGATATTGAAGTCTTATTGAAGCCCTTAAAATATGAGTTCAATCAGAGTTGTGAGTCAAAAGTTATGGCGAATTTACGAACGTCGTTATTCTGCTAAATCTTAGCCGCAACAGCGGGTGAAGAAGCCGTGGCCACGGCACCGAGGGTTTCCAGCCGCGAATTAATCATCTCTTGCGGGATTGTTTTGGGTCTTTTTACCTACTTGCACTTAGGCTTCGGACTTGGTTCCTTTTAGGTTGTTTTTAAGGTTTCCCTTCTTTATAAATAGATATGGGAGCTTTGCCTCCTTCTCATGCTTAGTTCTAGTTTTAATTAGAGAGTTTTAGGGAGATTACGCTGTTCTTCAGGGTGAAGCCTATGGATGGGCTGATTTGTTAGTTTTCTCACTTGATTCTAATAAAGTATATCTCTTGATTTGTTTCTTTATCTTTTTTCTTAATTTCTTACTGTGTGATGTTAGATTAATCTAGGTCGTGAACTAGGTTGATTTCCCTCATGCATATTGCTAGATTAGGATTCTATTTGTAAAAGTCTAATCTTTATGTAGCAATCACTATCTACATGAACTATTTTCGAGTGTTTATGGTGTACATATTGTGAATTCATGTCGAGTATCGGCAATTTGCCAATGGTATTGCATGAACCTACTTATCTTTGATCTTAATGCTATTGTTTTATTGAATCTTTGGATTTCCTTGGTTATAACTTACAATAATGGTCTCTAGGACTATTTTGACTAATTACTATCTTAGAACAAAGAGTTGGACAAACTATCAATTCTATACATGGATTAGTATAATTAGAATATATTAATTAATGGAATGAACCCGATTAACAATAGGAAGTCAATGATCCAACCAACCATTTCGTAGTGCGAATCGCCGTTGAATAAGGTATTTCTCAATTACTCTCCTTAACTAAGTTATAGACTAGCATCAACCCAAAGTCCCCCCTTTTCTATCTTAATAAAGTTGACCTTATTAATTACATAAGCGTTGATAACTTGACTCTCGGTGTGACCGACCCTTGCTTACGACTCTACTTGTAGAGAAGTTAGTGAGATTTTATAAATGAATATTTTGATGATAAAAACGACGCTCGTCAAATTTGGCGCCGTTGTCGGGGAGTCTAAATTTGTTTTCTTGTGTTTTTAATTTGGTTAAATTTGGTTGTTGACCATTTTATGGTCAACACCCGTGCTATTAATCGGTTAGCTGCTGAAATTGAAGGGGATATGGGTGAAGTCGGGACTACGACTTTAAGAAAAGGCGTTTCTGGGAGGCACCCCGTTATAAGAGGTAATTTTACACTTTCATCCCTCTTTTACCTTTTTGATTTATTTGGCC
>NW_027370542.1:0-35342 GCF_046119375.1 Phyllobates terribilis | reverse complement strand
TGACTGAATGAAAGGAGCTGGCATCTCACTCTCTTTGAATCTTCTTTATCATGCTAGGATTAACAGGAAAAAGCTAAAAATTTCAGAATTGCACCTTGCAATGTGGAGATATTACTGTTTGTGCATTTACAATATTCATTGATTTTTGCCATTGAAAAACATGTTTTTCATATACCAGAAATGTTTGAAGCTACTGACTGAATGAAAGGAGCTGGCATCTCACTCTCTTTGAATCTTCTTTATCATGCTAGGATTAACAGGAAAAAGCTAAAAATTTCAGAATTGCACCTTGCAATGTGGAGATATTACTGTTTGTGCATTTACAATATTCATTGATTTTTGCCATTGAAAAACATGTTTTTCATATACCAGAAATGTTTGAAGCTACTGACTGAATGAAAGGAGCTGGCATCTCACTCTCTTTGAATCTTCTTTATCATGCTAGGATTAACAGGAAAAAGCAAAAAATTTCAGAATTGCACCGTGCAATGTGGAGATATTACTGTTTGTGCATTTACAATATTCATTGATTTTTGCCATTGAAAAACATGTTTTTCATATACCAGAAATGTTTGAAGCTACTGACTGAATGAAAGGAGCTGGCATCTCACTCTCTTTGAATCTTCTTTATCATGCTAGGATTAGCAGGAAAAAGCAAAAAATTTCAGAATTGCACCGTGCAATGTGGAGATATTACTGTTTGTGCATTTACAATATTCATTGATTTTTGCCATTGAAAAACGTCCAGAAATGTTTGAAGCTACTGACTGAATGAAAGGAGCTGGCATCTCACTCTCTTTGAATCTTCTTTATCATGCTAGGATTAGCAGGAAAAAGCAAAAAAATTTCAGAATTGCACCGTGCAATGTGGAGATATTACTGTTTGTGCATTTACAATATTCATTGATTTTTGCCATTGAAAAACATGTTTTTCATATACCAGAAATGTTTGAAGCTACTGACTGAATGAAAGGAGCTGGCATCTCACTCTCTTTGAATCTTCTTTATCATGCTAGGATTAACAGGAAAAAGCAAAAAATTTCAGAATTGCACCTTGCAATGTGGAGATATTACTGTTTGTGCATTTACAATATTCATTGATTTTTGCCATTGAAAAACATGTTTTTCATATACCAGAAATGTTTGAAGCTACTGACTGAATGAAAGGAGCTGGCATCTCACTCTCTTTGAATCTTCTTTATCATGCTAGGATTAGCAGGAAAAAGCAAAAAATTTCAGAATTGCACCTTGCAATGTGGAGATATTACTATTTGTGCATTTACAATATTCATTGATTTTTGCCATTGAAAAACGTCCAGAAATGTTTGAAGCTACTGACTGAATGAAAGGAGCTGGCATCTCACTCTCTTTGAATCTTCTTTATCATGCTAGGATTAACAGGAAAAAGCTAAAAATTTCAGAATTGCACCGTGCAATGTGGAGATATTACTGTTTGTGCATTTACAATATTCATTGATTTTTGCCATTGAAAAACATGTTTTTCATATACCAGAAATGTTTGAAGCTACTGACTGAATGAAAGGAGCTGGCATCTCACTCTCTTTGAATCTTCTTTATCATGCTAGGATTAACAGGAAAAAGCAAAAAATTTCAGAATTGCACCGTGCAATGTGGAGATATTACTGTTTGTGCATTTACAATATTCATTGATTTTTGCCATTGAAAAACATGTTTTTCATATACCAGAAATGTTTGAAGCTACTGACTGAATGAAAGGAGCTGGCATCTCACTCTCTTTGAATCTTCTTTATCATGCTAGGATTAGCAGGAAAAAGCTAAAAATTTCAGAATTGCACCGTGCAATGTGGAGATATTACTGTTTGTGCATTTACAATATTCATTGATTTTTGCCATTGAAAAACATGTTTTTCATATACCAGAAATGTTTGAAGCTACTGACTGAATGAAAGGAGCTGGCATCTCACTCTCTTTGAATCTTCTTTATCATGCTAGGATTAGCAGGAAAAAGCAAAAAATTTCAGAATTGCACCGTGCAATGTGGAGATATTACTGTTTGTGCATTTACAATATTCATTGATTTTTGCCATTGAAAAACATGTTTTTCATATACCAGAAATGTTTGAAGCTACTGACTGAATGAAAGGAGCTGGCATCTCACTCTCTTTGAATCTTCTTTATCATGCTAGGATTAACAGGAAAAAGCTAAAAATTTCAGAATTGCACCGTGCAATGTGGAGATATTACTGTTTGTGCATTTACAATATTCATTGATTTTTGCCTTTGAAAAACATGTTTTTCATATACCAGAAATGTTTGAAGCTACTGACTGAATGAAAGGAGCTGGCATCTCACTCTCTTTGAATCTTCTTTATCATGCTAGGATTAGCAGGAAAAAGCAAAAAATTTCAGAATTGCACCGTGCAATGTGGAGATATTACTGTTTGTGCATTTACAATATTCATTGATTTTTGCCATTGAAAAACATGTTTTTCATATACCAGAAATGTTTGAAGCTACTGACTGAATGAAAGGAGCTGGCATCTCACTCTCTTTGAATCTTCTTTATCATGCTAGGATTAGCAGGAAAAAGCAAAAAATTTCAGAATTGCACCGTGCAATGTGGAGATATTACTGTTTGTGCATTTACAATATTCATTGATTTTTGCCATTGAAAAACATGTTTTTCATATACCAGAAATGTTTGAAGCTACTGACTGAATGAAAGGAGCTGGCATCTCACTCTCTTTGAATCTTCTTTATCATGCTAGGATTAGCAGGAAAAAGCAAAAAATTTCAGAATTGCACCTTGCAATGTGGAGATATTACTGTTTGTGCATTTACAATATTCATTGATTTTTGCCATTGAAAAACATGTTTTTCATATACCAGAAATGTTTGAAGCTACTGACTGAATGAAAGGAGCTGGCATCTCACTCTCTTTGAATCTTCTTTATCATGCTAGGATTAGCAGGAAAAAGCAAAAAATTTCAGAATTGCACCGTGCAATGTGGAGATATTACTGTTTGTGCATTTACAATATTCATTGATTTTTGCCATTGAAAAACGTCCAGAAATGTTTGAAGCTACTGACTGAATGAAAGGAGCTGGCATCTCACTCTCTTTGAATCTTCTTTATCATGCTAGGATTAGCAGGAAAAAGCAAAAAATTTCAGAATTGCACCGTGCAATGTGGAGATATTACTGTTTGTGCATTTACAATATTCATTGATTTTTGCCATTGAAAAACATGTTTTTCATATACCAGAAATGTTTGAAGCTACTGACTGAATGAAAGGAGCTGGCATCTCACTCTCTTTGAATCTTCTTTATCATGCTAGGATTAGCAGGAAAAAGCAAAAAATTTCAGAATTGCACCGTGCAATGTGGAGATATTACTGTTTGTGCATTTACAATATTCATTGATTTTTGCCATTGAAAAACATGTTTTTCATATACCAGAAATGTTTGAAGCTACTGACTGAATGAAAGGAGCTGGCATCTCACTCTCTTTGAATCTTCTTTATCATGCTAGGATTAGCAGGAAAAAGCTAAAAATTTCAGAATTGCACCGTGCAATGTGGAGATATTACTGTTTGTGCATTTACAATATTCATTGATTTTTGCCATTGAAAAACATGTTTTTCATATACCAGAAATGTTTGAAGCTACTGACTGAATGAAAGGAGCTGGCATCTCACTCTCTTTGAATCTTCTTTATCATGCTAGGATTAGCAGGAAAAAGCTAAAAATTTCAGAATTGCACCTTGCAATGTTGAGATATTACTGTTTGTGCATTTACAATATTCATTGATTTTTGCCATTGAAAAACGTCCAGAAATGTTTGAAGCTACTGACTGAATGAAAGGAGCTGGCATCTCACTCTCTTTGAATCTTCTTTATCATGCTAGGATTAACAGGAAAAAGCTAAAAATTTCAGAATTGCACCTTGCAATGTGGAGATATTACTGTTTGTGCATTTACAATATTCATTGATTTTTGCCATTGAAAAACATGTTTTTCATATACCAGAAATGTTTGAAGCTACTGACTGAATGAAAGGAGCTGGCATCTCACTCTCTTTGAATCTTCTTTATCATGCTAGGATTAGCAGGAAAAAGCTAAAAATTTCAGAATTGCACCGTGCAATGTGGAGATATTACTGTTTGTGCATTTACAATATTCATTGATTTTTGCCATTGAAAAACAGGTTTTTCATATACCAGAAATGTTTGAAGCTACTGACTGAATGAAAGGAGCTGGCATCTCACTCTCTTTGAATCTTCTTTATCATGCTAGGATTAACAGGAAAAAGCTAAAAATTTCAGAATTGCACCTTGCAATGTGGAGATATTACTGTTTGTGCATTTACAATATTCATTGATTTTTGCCATTGAAAAACATGTTTTCAATATACCAGAAATGTTTGAAGCTACTGACTGAATGAAAGGAGCTGGCATCTCACTCTCTTTGAATCTTCTTTATCATGCTAGGATTAACAGGAAAAAGCTAAAAATTTCAGAATTGCACCTTGCAATGTGGAGATATTACTGTTTGTGCATTTACAATATTCATTGATTTTTGCCATTGAAAAACAGGTTTTTCCAATACCAGAAATGTTTGAAGCTACTGACTGAATGAAAGGAGCTGGCATCTCACTCTCTTTGAATCTTCTTTATCATGCTAGGATTAGCAGGAAAAAGCAAAAAATTTCAGAATTGCACCGTGCAATGTGGAGATATTACTGTTTGTGCATTTACAATATTCATTGATTTTTGCCATTGAAAAACATGTTTTTCATATACCAGAAATGTTTGAAGCTACTGACTGAATGAAAGGAGCTGGCATCTCACTCTCTTTGAATCTTCTTTATCATGCTAGGATTAGCAGGAAAAAGCTAAAAATTTCAGAATTGCACCGTGCAATGTGGAGATATTACTGTTTGTGCATTTACAATATTCATTGATTTTTGCCATTGAAAAACATGTTTTTCATATACCAGAAATGTTTGAAGCTACTGACTGAATGAAAGGAGCTGGCATCTCACTCTCTTTGAATCTTCTTTATCATGCTAGGATTAGCAGGAAAAAGCAAAAAATTTCAGAATTGCACCTTGCAATGTGGAGATATTACTGTTTGTGCATTTACAATATTCATTGATTTTTGCCATTGAAAAACATGTTTTTCATATACCAGAAATGTTTGAAGCTACTGACTGAATGAAAGGAGCTGGCATCTCACTCTCTTTGAATCTTCTTTATCATGCTAGGATTAGCAGGAAAAAGCAAAAAATTTCAGAATTGCACCGTGCAATGTGGAGATATTACTGTTTGTGCATTTACAATATTCATTGATTTTTGCCATTGAAAAACGTCCAGAAATGTTTGAAGCTACTGACTGAATGAAAGGAGCTGGCATCTCACTCTCTTTGAATCTTCTTTATCATGCTAGGATTAGCAGGAAAAAGCAAAAAATTTCAGAATTGCACAGTGCAATGTGGAGATATTACTGTTTGTGCATTTACAATATTCATTGATTTTTGCCATTGAAAAACATGTTTTTCATATACCAGAAATGTTTGAAGCTACTGACTGAATGAAAGGAGCTGGCATCTCACTCTCTTTGAATCTTCTTTATCATGCTAGGATTAACAGGAAAAAGCAAAAAATTTCAGAATTGCACCGTGCAATGTGGAGATATTACTGTTTGTGCATTTACAATATTCATTGATTTTTGCCATTGAAAAACGTCCAGAAATGTTTGAAGCTACTGACTGAATGAAAGGAGCTGGCATCTCACTCTCTTTGAATCTTCTTTATCATGCTAGGATTAACAGGAAAAAGCTAAAAATTTCAGAATTGCACCGTGCAATGTGGAGATATTACTGTTTGTGCATTTACAATATTCATTGATTTTTGCCATTGAAAAACATGTTTTTCATATACCAGAAATGTTTGAAGCTACTGACTGAATGAAAGGAGCTGGCATCTCACTCTCTTTGAATCTTCTTTATCATGCTAGGATTAACAGGAAAAAGCAAAAAATTTCAGAATTGCACCTTGCAATGTGGAGATATTACTGTTTGTGCATTTACAATATTCATTGATTTTTGCCATTGAAAAACATGTTTTTCATATACCAGAAATGTTTGAAGCTACTGACTGAATGAAAGGAGCTGGCATCTCACTCTCTTTGAATTTTCTTTATCATGCTAGGATTAGCAGGAAAAAGCAAAAAATTTCAGAATTGCACCGTGCAATGTGGAGATATTACTGTTTGTGCATTTACAATATTCATTGATTTTTGCCATTGAAAAACGTCCAGAAATGTTTGAAGCTACTGACTGAATGAAAGGAGCTGGCATCTCACTCTCTTTGAATCTTCTTTATCATGCTAGGATTAACAGGAAAAAGCTAAAAATTTCAGAATTGCACCGTGCAATGTGGAGATATTACTGTTTGTGCATTTACAATATTCATTGATTTTTGCCATTGAAAAACATGTTTTTCATATACCAGAAATGTTTGAAGCTACTGACTGAATGAAAGGAGCTGGCATCTCACTCTCTTTGAATCTTCTTTATCATGCTAGGATTAGCAGGAAAAAGCAAAAAATTTCAGAATTGCACCGTGCAATGTGGAGATATTACTGTTTGTGCATTTACAATATTCATTGATTTTTGCCATTGAAAAACATGTTTTTCATATACCAGAAATGTTTGAAGCTACTGACTGAATGAAAGGAGCTGGCATCTCACTCTCTTTGAATCTTCTTTATCATGCTAGGATTAACAGGAAAAAGCTAAAAATTTCAGAATTGCACCGTGCAATGTGGAGATATTACTGTTTGTGCATTTACAATATTCATTGATTTTTGCCATTGAAAAACATGTTTTTCATATACCAGAAATGTTTGAAGCTACTGACTGAATGAAAGGAGCTGGCATCTCACTCTCTTTGAATCTTCTTTATCATGCTAGGATTAACAGGAAAAAGCAAAAAATTTCAGAATTGCACCGTGCAATGTGGAGATATTACTGTTTGTGCATTTACAATATTCATTGATTTTTGCCATTGAAAAACATGTTTTTCATATACCAGAAATGTTTGAAGCTACTGACTGAATGAAAGGAGCTGGCATCTCACTCTCTTTGAATCTTCTTTATCATGCTAGGATTAGCAGGAAAAAGCAAAAAATTTCAGAATTGCACCGTGCAATGTGGAGATATTACTGTTTGTGCATTTACAATATTCATTGATTTTTGCCATTGAAAAACATGTTTTTCATATACCAGAAATGTTTGAAGCTACTGACTGAATGAAAGGAGCTGGCATCTCACTCTCTTTGAATCTTCTTTATCATGCTAGGATTAACAGGAAAAAGCTAAAAATTTCAGAATTGCACCGTGCAATGTGGAGATATTACTGTTTGTGCATTTACAATATTCATTGATTTTTGCCATTGAAAAACATGTTTTTCATATACCAGAAATGTTTGAAGCTACTGACTGAATGAAAGGAGCTGGCATCTCACTCTCTTTGAATCTTCTTTATCATGCTAGGATTAGCAGGAAAAAGCAAAAAATTTCAGAATTGCACCTTGCAATGTGGAGATATTACTGTTTGTGCATTTACAATATTCATTGATTTTTGCCATTGAAAAACGTCCAGAAATGTTTGAAGCTACTGACTGAATGAAAGGAGCTGGCATCTCACTCTCTTTGAATCTTCTTTATCATGCTAGGATTAACAGGAAAAAGCTAAAAATTTCAGAATTGCACCTTGCAATGTGGAGATATTACTGTTTGTGCATTTACAATATTCATTGATTTTTGCCATTGAAAAACATGTTTTTCATATACCAGAAATGTTTGAAGCTACTGACTGAATGAAAGGAGCTGGCATCTCACTCTCTTTGAATCTTCTTTATCATGCTAGGATTAGCAGGAAAAAGCAAAAAATTTCAGAATTGCACCTTGCAATGTGGAGATATTACTGTTTGTGCATTTACAATATTCATTGATTTTTGCCATTGAAAAACATGTTTTTCATATACCAGAAATGTTTGAAGCTACTGACTGAATGAAAGGAGCTGGCATCTCACTCTCTTTGAATCTTCTTTATCATGCTAGGATTAACAGGAAAAAGCTAAAAATTTCAGAATTGCACCGTGCAATGTGGAGATATTACTGTTTGTGCATTTACAATATTCATTGATTTTTGCCATTGAAAAACATGTTTTTCATATACCAGAAATGTTTGAAGCTACTGACTGAATGAAAGGAGCTGGCATCTCACTCTCTTTGAATCTTCTTTATCATGCTAGGATTAACAGGAAAAAGCTAAAAATTTCAGAATTGCACCGTGCAATGTGGAGATATTACTGTTTGTGCATTTACAATATTCATTGATTTTTGCCATTGAAAAACATGTTTTTCATATACCAGAAATGTTTGAAGCTACTGACTGAATGAAAGGAGCTGGCATCTCACTCTCTTTGAATCTTCTTTATCATGCTAGGATTAGCAGGAAAAAGCAAAAAATTTCAGAATTGCACCGTGCAATGTGGAGATATTACTGTTTGTGCATTTACAATATTCATTGATTTTTGCCATTGAAAAACATGTTTTTCATATACCAGAAATGTTTGAAGCTACTGACTGAATGAAAGGAGCTGGCATCTCACTCTCTTTGAATCTTCTTTATCATGCTAGGATTAACAGGAAAAAGCTAAAAATTTCAGAATTGCACCGTGCAATGTGGAGATATTACTGTTTGTGCATTTACAATATTCATTGATTTTTGCCATTGAAAAACATGTTTTTCATATACCAGAAATGTTTGAAGCTACTGACTGAATGAAAGGAGCTGGCATCTCACTCTCTTTGAATCTTCTTTATCATGCTAGGATTAACAGGAAAAAGCAAAAAATTTCAGAATTGCACCGTGCAATGTGGAGATATTACTGTTTGTGCATTTACAATATTCATTGATTTTTGCCATTGAAAAACATGTTTTTCATATACCAGAAATGTTTGAAGCTACTGACTGAATGAAAGGAGCTGGCATCTCACTCTCTTTGAATCTTCTTTATCATGCTAGGATTAGCAGGAAAAAGCAAAAAATTTCAGAATTGCACCGTGCAATGTGGAGATATTACTGTTTGTGCATTTACAATATTCATTGATTTTTGCCATTGAAAAACATGTTTTTCATATACCAGAAATGTTTGAAGCTACTGACTGAATGAAAGGAGCTGGCATCTCACTCTCTTTGAATCTTCTTTATCATGCTAGGATTAACAGGAAAAAGCTAAAAATTTCAGAATTGCACCGTGCAATGTGGAGATATTACTGTTTGTGCATTTACAATATTCATTGATTTTTGCCATTGAAAAACATGTTTTTCATATACCAGAAATGTTTGAAGCTACTGACTGAATGAAAGGAGCTGGCATCTCACTCTCTTTGAATCTTCTTTATCATGCTAGGATTAGCAGGAAAAAGCAAAAAATTTCAGAATTGCACCTTGCAATGTGGAGATATTACTGTTTGTGCATTTACAATATTCATTGATTTTTGCCATTGAAAAACGTCCAGAAATGTTTGAAGCTACTGACTGAATGAAAGGAGCTGGCATCTCACTCTCTTTGAATCTTCTTTATCATGCTAGGATTAACAGGAAAAAGCTAAAAATTTCAGAATTGCACCTTGCAATGTGGAGATATTACTGTTTGTGCATTTACAATATTCATTGATTTTTGCCATTGAAAAACATGTTTTTCATATACCAGAAATGTTTGAAGCTACTGACTGAATGAAAGGAGCTGGCATCTCACTCTCTTTGAATCTTCTTTATCATGCTAGGATTAGCAGGAAAAAGCAAAAAATTTCAGAATTGCACCTTGCAATGTGGAGATATTACTGTTTGTGCATTTACAATATTCATTGATTTTTGCCATTGAAAAACATGTTTTTCATATACCAGAAATGTTTGAAGCTACTGACTGAATGAAAGGAGCTGGCATCTCACTCTCTTTGAATCTTCTTTATCATGCTAGGATTAACAGGAAAAAGCTAAAAATTTCAGAATTGCACCGTGCAATGTGGAGATATTACTGTTTGTGCATTTACAATATTCATTGATTTTTGCCATTGAAAAACATGTTTTTCATATACCAGAAATGTTTGAAGCTACTGACTGAATGAAAGGAGCTGGCATCTCACTCTCTTTGAATCTTCTTTATCATGCTAGGATTAACAGGAAAAAGCTAAAAATTTCAGAATTGCACCGTGCAATGTGGAGATATTACTGTTTGTGCATTTACAATATTCATTGATTTTTGCCATTGAAAAACATGTTTTTCATATACCAGAAATGTTTGAAGCTACTGACTGAATGAAAGGAGCTGGCATCTCACTCTCTTTGAATCTTCTTTATCATGCTAGGATTAGCAGGAAAAAGCTAAAAATTTCAGAATTGCACCTTGCAATGTGGAGATATTACTGTTTGTGCATTTACAATATTCATTGATTTTTGCCATTGAAAAACGTCCAGAAATGTTTGAAGCTACTGACTGAATGAAAGGAGCTGGCATCTCACTCTCTTTGAATCTTCTTTATCATGCTAGGATTAACAGGAAAAAGCTAAAAATTTCAGAATTGCACCTTGCAATGTGGAGATATTACTGTTTGTGCATTTACAATATTCATTGATTTTTGCCATTGAAAAACGTCCAGAAATGTTTGAAGCTACTGACTGAATGAAAGGAGCTGGCATCTCACTCTCTTTGAATCTTCTTTATCATGCTAGGATTAGCAGGAAAAAGCAAAAAATTTCAGAATTGCACCGTGCAATGTGGAGATATTACTGTTTGTGCATTTACAATATTCATTGATTTTTGCCATTGAAAAACATGTTTTTCATATACCAGAAATGTTTGAAGCTACTGACTGAATGAAAGGAGCTGGCATCTCACTCTCTTTGAATCTTCTTTATCATGCTAGGATTAGCAGGAAAAAGCTAAAAATTTCAGAATTGCACCGTGCAATGTGGAGATATTACTGTTTGTGCATTTACAATATTCATTGATTTTTGCCATTGAAAAACATGTTTTTCATATACCAGAAATGTTTGAAGCTACTGACTGAATGAAAGGAGCTGGCATCTCACTCTCTTTGAATCTTCTTTATCATGCTAGGATTAGCAGGAAAAAGCAAAAAATTTCAGAATTGCACCTTGCAATGTGGAGATATTACTGTTTGTGCATTTACAATATTCATTGATTTTTGCCATTGAAAAACATGTTTTTCATATACCAGAAATGTTTGAAGCTACTGACTGAATGAAAGGAGCTGGCATCTCACTCTCTTTGAATCTTCTTTATCATGCTAGGATTAGCAGGAAAAAGCAAAAAATTTCAGAATTGCACCGTGCAATGTGGAGATATTACTGTTTGTGCATTTACAATATTCATTGATTTTTGCCATTGAAAAACGTCCAGAAATGTTTGAAGCTACTGACTGAATGAAAGGAGCTGGCATCTCACTCTCTTTGAATCTTCTTTATCATGCTAGGATTAGCAGGAAAAAGCAAAAAATTTCAGAATTGCACAGTGCAATGTGGAGATATTACTGTTTGTGCATTTACAATATTCATTGATTTTTGCCATTGAAAAACATGTTTTTCATATACCAGAAATGTTTGAAGCTACTGACTGAATGAAAGGAGCTGGCATCTCACTCTCTTTGAATCTTCTTTATCATGCTAGGATTAACAGGAAAAAGCAAAAAATTTCAGAATTGCACCGTGCAATGTGGAGATATTACTGTTTGTGCATTTACAATATTCATTGATTTTTGCCATTGAAAAACGTCCAGAAATGTTTGAAGCTACTGACTGAATGAAAGGAGCTGGCATCTCACTCTCTTTGAATCTTCTTTATCATGCTAGGATTAACAGGAAAAAGCTAAAAATTTCAGAATTGCACCGTGCAATGTGGAGATATTACTGTTTGTGCATTTACAATATTCATTGATTTTTGCCATTGAAAAACATGTTTTTCATATACCAGAAATGTTTGAAGCTACTGACTGAATGAAAGGAGCTGGCATCTCACTCTCTTTGAATCTTCTTTATCATGCTAGGATTAACAGGAAAAAGCAAAAAATATCAGAATTGCACCTTGCAATGTGGAGATATTACTGTTTGTGCATTTACAATATTCATTGATTTTTGCCATTGAAAAACATGTTTTTCATATACCAGAAATGTTTGAAGCTACTGACTGAATGAAAGGAGCTGGCATCTCACTCTCTTCGAATTTTCTTTATCATGCTAGGATTAGCAGGAAAAAGCAAAAAATTTCAGAATTGCACCGTGCAATGTGGAGATATTACTGTTTGTGCATTTACAATATTCATTGATTTTTGCCATTGAAAAACGTCCAGAAATGTTTGAAGCTACTGACTGAATGAAAGGAGCTGGCATCTCACTCTCTTTGAATCTTCTTTATCATGCTAGGATTAACAGGAAAAAGCTAAAAATTTCAGAATTGCACCGTGCAATGTGGAGATATTACTGTTTGTGCATTTACAATATTCATTGATTTTTGCCATTGAAAAACATGTTTTTCATATACCAGAAATGTTTGAAGCTACTGACTGAATGAAAGGAGCTGGCATCTCACTCTCTTTGAATCTTCTTTATCATGCTAGGATTAGCAGGAAAAAGCAAAAAATTTCAGAATTGCACCGTGCAATGTGGAGATATTACTGTTTGTGCATTTACAATATTCATTGATTTTTGCCATTGAAAAACATGTTTTTCATATACCAGAAATGTTTGAAGCTACTGACTGAATGAAAGGAGCTGGCATCTCACTCTCTTTGAATCTTCTTTATCATGCTAGGATTAACAGGAAAAAGCTAAAAATTTCAGAATTGCACCGTGCAATGTGGAGATATTACTGTTTGTGCATTTACAATATTCATTGATTTTTGCCATTGAAAAACATGTTTTTCATATACCAGAAATGTTTGAATCTACTGACTGAATGAAAGGAGCTGGCATCTCACTCTCTTTGAATCTTCTTTATCATGCTAGGATTAGCAGGAAAAAGCTAAAAATTTCAGAATTGCACCTTGCAATGTGGAGATATTACTGTTTGTGCATTTACAATATTCATTGATTTTTGCCATTGAAAAACGTCCAGAAATGTTTGAAGCTACTGACTGAATGAAAGGAGCTGGCATCTCACTCTCTTTGAATCTTCTTTATCATGCTAGGATTAACAGGAAAAAGCTAAAAATTTCAGAATTGCACCTTGCAATGTGGAGATATTACTGTTTGTGCATTTACAATATTCATTGATTTTTGCCATTGAAAAACGTCCAGAAATGTTTGAAGCTACTGACTGAATGAAAGGAGCTGGCATCTCACTCTCTTTGAATCTTCTTTATCATGCTAGGATTAGCAGGAAAAAGCAAAAAATTTCAGAATTGCACCGTGCAATGTGGAGATATTACTGTTTGTGCATTTACAATATTCATTGATTTTTGCCATTGAAAAACATGTTTTTCATATACCAGAAATGTTTGAAGCTACTGACTGAATGAAAGGAGCTGGCATCTCACTCTCTTTGAATCTTCTTTATCATGCTAGGATTAGCAGGAAAAAGCTAAAAATTTCAGAATTGCACCGTGCAATGTGGAGATATTACTGTTTGTGCATTTACAATATTCATTGATTTTTGCCATTGAAAAACATGTTTTTCATATACCAGAAATGTTTGAAGCTACTGACTGAATGAAAGGAGCTGGCATCTCACTCTCTTTGAATCTTCTTTATCATGCTAGGATTAGCAGGAAAAAGCAAAAAATTTCAGAATTGCACCTTGCAATGTGGAGATATTACTGTTTGTGCATTTACAATATTCATTGATTTTTGCCATTGAAAAACATGTTTTTCATATACCAGAAATGTTTGAAGCTACTGACTGAATGAAAGGAGCTGGCATCTCACTCTCTTTGAATCTTCTTTATCATGCTAGGATTAGCAGGAAAAAGCAAAAAATTTCAGAATTGCACCGTGCAATGTGGAGATATTACTGTTTGTGCATTTACAATATTCATTGATTTTTGCCATTGAAAAACGTCCAGAAATGTTTGAAGCTACTGACTGAATGAAAGGAGCTGGCATCTCACTCTCTTTGAATCTTCTTTATCATGCTAGGATTAGCAGGAAAAAGCAAAAAATTTCAGAATTGCACAGTGCAATGTGGAGATATTACTGTTTGTGCATTTACAATATTCATTGATTTTTGCCATTGAAAAACATGTTTTTCATATACCAGAAATGTTTGAAGCTACTGACTGAATGAAAGGAGCTGGCATCTCACTCTCTTTGAATCTTCTTTATCATGCTAGGATTAACAGGAAAAAGCAAAAAATTTCAGAATTGCACCGTGCAATGTGGAGATATTACTGTTTGTGCATTTACAATATTCATTGATTTTTGCCATTGAAAAACGTCCAGAAATGTTTGAAGCTACTGACTGAATGAAAGGAGCTGGCATCTCACTCTCTTTGAATCTTCTTTATCATGCTAGGATTAACAGGAAAAAGCTAAAAATTTCAGAATTGCACCGTGCAATGTGGAGATATTACTGTTTGTGCATTTACAATATTCATTGATTTTTGCCATTGAAAAACATGTTTTTCATATACCAGAAATGTTTGAAGCTACTGACTGAATGAAAGGAGCTGGCATCTCACTCTCTTTGAATCTTCTTTATCATGCTAGGATTAACAGGAAAAAGCAAAAAATTTCAGAATTGCACCTTGCAATGTGGAGATATTACTGTTTGTGCATTTACAATATTCATTGATTTTTGCCATTGAAAAACATGTTTTTCATATACCAGAAATGTTTGAAGCTACTGACTGAATGAAAGGAGCTGGCATCTCACTCTCTTCGAATTTTCTTTATCATGCTAGGATTAGCAGGAAAAAGCAAAAAATTTCAGAATTGCACCGTGCAATGTGGAGATATTACTGTTTGTGCATTTACAATATTCATTGATTTTTGCCATTGAAAAACGTCCAGAAATGTTTGAAGCTACTGACTGAATGAAAGGAGCTGGCATCTCACTCTCTTTGAATCTTCTTTATCATGCTAGGATTAACAGGAAAAAGCTAAAAATTTCAGAATTGCACCGTGCAATGTGGAGATATTACTGTTTGTGCATTTACAATATTCATTGATTTTTGCCATTGAAAAACATGTTTTTCATATACCAGAAATGTTTGAAGCTACTGACTGAATGAAAGGAGCTGGCATCTCACTCTCTTTGAATCTTCTTTATCATGCTAGGATTAGCAGGAAAAAGCAAAAAATTTCAGAATTGCACCGTGCAATGTGGAGATATTACTGTTTGTGCATTTACAATATTCATTGATTTTTGCCATTGAAAAACATGTTTTTCATATACCAGAAATGTTTGAAGCTACTGACTGAATGAAAGGAGCTGGCATCTCACTCTCTTTGAATCTTCTTTATCATGCTAGGATTAACAGGAAAAAGCTAAAAATTTCAGAATTGCACCGTGCAATGTGGAGATATTACTGTTTGTGCATTTACAATATTCATTGATTTTTGCCATTGAAAAACATGTTTTTCATATACCAGAAATGTTTGAAGCTACTGACTGAATGAAAGGAGCTGGCATCTCACTCTCTTTGAATCTTCTTTATCATGCTAGGATTAACAGGAAAAAGCAAAAAATTTCAGAATTGCACCGTGCAATGTGGAGATATTACTGTTTGTGCATTTACAATATTCATTGATTTTTGCCATTGAAAAACATGTTTTTCATATACCAGAAATGTTTGAAGCTACTGACTGAATGAAAGGAGCTGGCATCTCACTCTCTTTGAATCTTCTTTATCATGCTAGGATTAGCAGGAAAAAGCAAAAAATTTCAGAATTGCACCGTGCAATGTGGAGATATTACTGTTTGTGCATTTACAATATTCATTGATTTTTGCCATTGAAAAACATGTTTTTCATATACCAGAAATGTTTGAAGCTACTGACTGAATGAAAGGAGCTGGCATCTCACTCTCTTTGAATCTTCTTTATCATGCTAGGATTAACAGGAAAAAGCTAAAAATTTCAGAATTGCACCGTGCAATGTGGAGATATTACTGTTTGTGCATTTACAATATTCATTGATTTTTGCCATTGAAAAACATGTTTTTCATATACCAGAAATGTTTGAAGCTACTGACTGAATGAAAGGAGCTGGCATCTCACTCTCTTTGAATCTTCTTTATCATGCTAGGATTAGCAGGAAAAAGCAAAAAATTTCAGAATTGCACCTTGCAATGTGGAGATATTACTGTTTGTGCATTTACAATATTCATTGATTTTTGCCATTGAAAAACGTCCAGAAATGTTTGAAGCTACTGACTGAATGAAAGGAGCTGGCATCTCACTCTCTTTGAATCTTCTTTATCATGCTAGGATTAACAGGAAAAAGCTAAAAATTTCAGAATTGCACCTTGCAATGTGGAGATATTACTGTTTGTGCATTTACAATATTCATTGATTTTTGCCATTGAAAAACATGTTTTTCATATACCAGAAATGTTTGAAGCTACTGACTGAATGAAAGGAGCTGGCATCTCACTCTCTTTGAATCTTCTTTATCATGCTAGGATTAGCAGGAAAAAGCAAAAAATTTCAGAATTGCACCTTGCAATGTGGAGATATTACTGTTTGTGCATTTACAATATTCATTGATTTTTGCCATTGAAAAACATGGTTTTCATATACCAGAAATGTTTGAAGCTACTGACTGAATGAAAGGAGCTGGCATCTCACTCTCTTTGAATCTTCTTTTTCATGCTAGGATTAACAGGAAAAAGCTAAAAATTTCAGAATTGCACCGTGCAATGTGGAGATATTACTGTTTGTGCATTTACAATATTCATTGATTTTTGCCATTGAAAAACATGTTTTTCATATACCAGAAATGTTTGAAGCTACTGACTGAATGAAAGGAGCTGGCATCTCACTCTCTTTGAATCTTCTTTATCATGCTAGGATTAACAGGAAAAAGTTAAAATTTCAGAATTGCACCGTGCAATGTGGAGATATTACTGTTTGTGCATTTACAATATTCATTGATTTTTGCCATTGAAAAACATGTTTTTCATATACCAGAAATGTTTGAAGCTACTGACTGAATGAAAGGAGCTGGCATCTCACTCTCTTTGAATCTTCTTTATCATGCTAGGATTAGCAGGAAAAAGCTAAAAATTTCAGAATTGCACCTTGCAATGTGGAGATATTACTGTTTGTGCATTTACAATATTCATTGATTTTTGCCATTGAAAAACGTCCAGAAATGTTTGAAGCTACTGACTGAATGAAAGGAGCTGGCATCTCACTCTCTTTGAATCTTCTTTATCATGCTAGGATTAACAGGAAAAAGCTAAAAATTTCAGAATTGCACCTTGCAATGTGGAGATATTACTGTTTGTGCATTTACAATATTCATTGATTTTTGCCATTGAAAAACATGTTTTTCATATACCAGAAATGTTTGAAGCTACTGACTGAATGAAAGGAGCTGGCATCTCACTCTCTTTGAATCTTCTTTATCATGCTAGGATTAACAGGAAAAAGCTAAAAATTTCAGAATTGCACCTTGCAATGTGGAGATATTACTGTTTGTGCATTTACAATATTCATTGATTTTTGCCATTGAAAAACATGTTTTTCATATACCAGAAATGTTTGAAGCTACTGACTGAATGAAAGGAGCTGGCATCTCACTCTCTTTGAATCTTCTTTATCATGCTAGGATTAGCAGGAAAAAGCTAAAAATTTCAGAATTGCACCTTGCAATGTGGAGATATTACTGTTTGTGCATTTACAATATTCATTGATTTTTGCCATTGAAAAACGTCCAGAAATGTTTGAAGCTACTGACTGAATGAAAGGAGCTGGCATCTCACTCTCTTTGAATCTTCTTTATCATGCTAGGATTAACAGGAAAAAGCTAAAAATTTCAGAATTGCACCTTGCAATGTGGAGATATTACTGTTTGTGCATTTACAATATTCATTGATTTTTGCCATTGAAAAACATGTTTTTCATATACCAGAAATGTTTGAAGCTACTGACTGAATGAAAGGAGCTGGCATCTCACTCTCTTTGAATCTTCTTTATCATGCTAGGATTAACAGGAAAAAGCTAAAAATTTCAGAATTGCACCTTGCAATGTGGAGATATTACTGTTTGTGCATTTACAATATTCATTGATTTTTGCCATTGAAAAACATGTTTTTCATATACCAGAAATGTTTGAAGCTACTGACTGAATGAAAGGAGCTGGCATCTCACTCTCTTTGAATCTTCTTTATCATGCTAGGATTAACAGGAAAAAGCAAAAAATTTCAGAATTGCACCGTGCAATGTGGAGATATTACTGTTTGTGCATTTACAATATTCATTGATTTTTGCCATTGAAAAACATGTTTTTCATATACCAGAAATGTTTGAAGCTACTGACTGAATGAAAGGAGCTGGCATCTCACTCTCTTTGAATCTTCTTTATCATGCTAGGATTAGCAGGAAAAAGCAAAAAATTTCAGAATTGCACCGTGCAATGTGGAGATATTACTGTTTGTGCATTTACAATATTCATTGATTTTTGCCATTGAAAAACGTCCAGAAATGTTTGAAGCTACTGACTGAATGAAAGGAGCTGGCATCTCACTCTCTTTGAATCTTCTTTATCATGCTAGGATTAGCAGGAAAAAGCAAAAAATTTCAGAATTGCACCGTGCAATGTGGAGATATTACTGTTTGTGCATTTACAATATTCATTGATTTTTGCCATTGAAAAACATGTTTTTCATATACCAGAAATGTTTGAAGCTACTGACTGAATGAAAGGAGCTGGCATCTCACTCTCTTTGAATCTTCTTTATCATGCTAGGATTAACAGGAAAAAGCTAAAAATTTCAGAATTGCACCGTGCAATGTGGAGATATTACTGTTTGTGCATTTACAATATTCATTGATTTTTGCCATTGAAAAACATGTTTTTCATATACCAGAAATGTTTGAAGCTACTGACTGAATGAAAGGAGCTGGCATCTCACTCTCTTTGAATCTTCTTTATCATGCTAGGATTAGCAGGAAAAAGCAAAAAATTTCAGAATTGCACCTTGCAATGTGGAGATATTACTGTTTGTGCATTTACAATATTCATTGATTTTTGCCATTGAAAAACGTCCAGAAATGTTTGAAGCTACTGACTGAATGAAAGGAGCTGGCATCTCACTCTCTTTGAATCTTCTTTATCATGCTAGGATTAGCAGGAAAAAGCAAAAAATTTCAGAATTGCACCGTGCAATGTGGAGATATTACTGTTTGTGCATTTACAATATTCATTGATTTTTGCCATTGAAAAACATGTTTTTCATATACCAGAAATGTTTGAAGCTACTGACTGAATGAAAGGAGCTGGCATCTCACTCTCTTTGAATCTTCTTTATCATGCTAGGATTAACAGGAAAAAGCAAAAAATTTCAGAATTGCACCGTGCAATGTGGAGATATTACTGTTTGTGCATTTACAATATTCATTGATTTTTGCCATTGAAAAACGTCCAGAAATGTTTGAAGCTACTGACTGAATGAAAGGAGCTGGCATCTCACTCTCTTTGAATCTTCTTTATCATGCTAGGATTAACAGGAAAAAGCTAAAAATTTCAGAATTGCACCGTGCAATGTGGAGATATTACTGTTTGTGCATTTACAATATTCATTGATTTTTGCCATTGAAAAACATGTTTTTCATATACCAGAAATGTTTGAAGCTACTGACTGAATGAAAGGAGCTGGCATCTCACTCTCTTTGAATCTTCTTTATCATGCTAGGATTAACAGGAAAAAGCTAAAAATTTCAGAATTGCACCTTGCAATGTGGAGATATTACTGTTTGTGCATTTACAATATTCATTGATTTTTGCCATTGAAAAACATGTTTTTCATATACCAGAAATGTTTGAAGCTACTGACTGAATGAAAGGAGCTGGCATCTCACTCTCTTTGAATCTTCTTTATCATGCTAGGATTAACAGGAAAAAGCTAAAAATTTCAGAATTGCACCGTGCAATGTGGAGATATTACTGTTTGTGCATTTACAATATTCATTGATTTTTGCCATTGAAAAACATGTTTTTCATATACCAGAAATGTTTGAAGCTACTGACTGAATGAAAGGAGCTGGCATCTCACTCTCTTTGAATCTTCTTTATCATGCTAGGATTAACAGGAAAAAGCAAAAAATTTCAGAATTGCACCTTGCAATGTGGAGATATTACTGTTTGTGCATTTACAATATTCATTGATTTTTGCCATTGAAAAACGTCCAGAAATGTTTGAAGCTACTGACTGAATGAAAGGAGCTGGCATCTCACTCTCTTTGAATCTTCTTTATCATGCTAGGATTAACAGGAAAAAGCTAAAAATTTCAGAATTGCACCGTGCAATGTGGAGATATTACTGTTTGTGCATTTACAATATTCATTGATTTTTGCCATTGAAAAACATGTTTTTCATATACCAGAAATGTTTGAAGCTACTGACTGAATGAAAGGAGCTGGCATCTCACTCTCTTTGAATCTTCTTTATCATGCTAGGATTAGCAGGAAAAAGCTAAAAATTTCAGAATTGCACCTTGCAATGTGGAGATATTACTGTTTGTGCATTTACAATATTCATTGATTTTTGCCATTGAAAAAAGTCCAGAAATGTTTGAAGCTACTGACTGAATGAAAGGAGCTGGCATCTCACTCTCTTTGAATCTTCTTTATCATGCTAGGATTAGCAGGAAAAAGCAAAAAATTTCAGAATTGCACCGTGCAATGTGGAGATATTACTGTTTGTGCATTTACAATATTCATTGATTTTTGCCATTGAAAAACATGTTTTTCATATACCAGAAATGTTTGAAGCTACTGACTGAATGAAAGGAGCTGGCATCTCACTCTCTTTGAATCTTCTTTATCATGCTAGGATTAACAGGAAAAAGCAAAAAATTTCAGAATTGCACCGTGCAATGTGGAGATATTACTGTTTGTGCATTTACAATATTCATTGATTTTTGCCATTGAAAAACGTCCAGAAATGTTTGAAGCTACTGACTGAATGAAAGGAGCTGGCATCTCACTCTCTTTGAATCTTCTTTATCATGCTAGGATTAACAGGAAAAAGCTAAAAATTTCAGAATTGCACCGTGCAATGTGGAGATATTACTGTTTGTGCATTTACAATATTCATTGATTTTTGCCATTGAAAAACATGTTTTTCATATACCAGAAATGTTTGAAGCTACTGACTGAATGAAAGGAGCTGGCATCTCACTCTCTTTGAATCTTCTTTATCATGCTAGGATTAACAGGAAAAAGCTAAAAATTTCAGAATTGCACCTTGCAATGTGGAGATATTACTGTTTGTGCATTTACAATATTCATTGATTTTTGCCATTGAAAAACATGTTTTTCATATACCAGAAATGTTTGAAGCTACTGACTGAATGAAAGGAGCTGGCATCTCACTCTCTTTGAATCTTCTTTATCATGCTAGGATTAACAGGAAAAAGCTAAAAATTTCAGAATTGCACCGTGCAATGTGGAGATATTACTGTTTGTGCATTTACAATATTCATTGATTTTTGCCATTGAAAAACATGTTTTTCATATACCAGAAATGTTTGAAGCTACTGACTGAATGAAAGGAGCTGGCATCTCACTCTCTTTGAATCTTCTTTATCATGCTAGGATTAACAGGAAAAAGCAAAAAATTTCAGAATTGCACCTTGCAATGTGGAGATATTACTGTTTGTGCATTTACAATATTCATTGATTTTTGCCATTGAAAAACATGTTTTTCATATACCAGAAATGTTTGAAGCTACTGACTGAATGAAAGGAGCTGGCATCTCACTCTCTTTGAATCTTCTTTATCATGCTAGGATTAGCAGGAAAAAGCAAAAAATTTCAGAATTGCACCGTGCAATGTGGAGATATTACTGTTTGTGCATTTACAATATTCATTGATTTTTGCCATTGAAAAACGTCCAGAAATGTTTGAAGCTACTGACTGAATGAAAGGAGCTGGCATCTCACTCTCTTTGAATCTTCTTTATCATGCTAGGATTAACAGGAAAAAGCTAAAAATTTCAGAATTGCACCGTGCAATGTGGAGATATTACTGTTTGTGCATTTACAATATTCATTGATTTTTGCCATTGAAAAACATGTTTTTCATATACCAGAAATGTTTGAAGCTACTGACTGAATGAAAGGAGCTGGCATCTCACTCTCTTTGAATCTTCTTTATCATGCTAGGATTAGCAGGAAAAAGCAAAAAATTTCAGAATTGCACCGTGCAATGTGGAGATATTACTGTTTGTGCATTTACAATATTCATTGATTTTTGCCATTGAAAAACGTCCAGAAATGTTTGAAGCTACTGACTGAATGAAAGGAGCTGGCATCTCACTCTCTTTGAATCTTCTTTATCATGCTAGGATTAGCAGGAAAAAGCAAAAAATTTCAGAATTGCACCGTGCAATGTGGAGATATTACTGTTTGTGCATTTACAATATTCATTGATTTTTGCCATTGAAAAACATGTTTTTCATATACCAGAAATGTTTGAAGCTACTGACTGAATGAAAGGAGCTGGCATCTCACTCTCTTTGAATCTTCTTTATCATGCTAGGATTAACAGGAAAAAGCTAAAAATTTCAGAATTGCACCGTGCAATGTGGAGATATTACTGTTTGTGCATTTACAATATTCATTGATTTTTGCCATTGAAAAACATGTTTTTCATATACCAGAAATGTTTGAAGCTACTGACTGAATGAAAGGAGCTGGCATCTCACTCTCTTTGAATCTTCTTTATCATGCTAGGATTAGCAGGAAAAAGCAAAAAATTTCAGAATTGCACCTTGCAATGTGGAGATATTACTGTTTGTGCATTTACAATATTCATTGATTTTTGCCATTGAAAAACGTCCAGAAATGTTTGAAGCTACTGACTGAATGAAAGGAGCTGGCATCTCACTCTCTTTGAATCTTCTTTATCATGCTAGGATTAACAGGAAAAAGCTAAAAATTTCAGAATTGCACCGTGCAATGTGGAGATATTACTGTTTGTGCATTTACAATATTCATTGATTTTTGCCATTGAAAAACATGTTTTTCATATACCAGAAATGTTTGAAGCTACTGACTGAATGAAAGGAGCTGGCATCTCACTCTCTTTGAATCTTCTTTATCATGCTAGGATTAGCAGGAAAAAGCAAAAAATTTCAGAATTGCACCTTGCAATGTGGAGATATTACTGTTTGTGCATTTACAATATTCATTGATTTTTGCCATTGAAAAACGTCCAGAAATGTTTGAAGCTACTGACTGAATGAAAGGAGCTGGCATCTCACTCTCTTTGAATCTTCTTTATCATGCTAGGATTAGCAGGAAAAAGCAAAAAATTTCAGAATTGCACCGTGCAATGTGGAGATATTACTGTTTGTGCATTTACAATATTCATTGATTTTTGCCATTGAAAAACATGTTTTTCATATACCAGAAATGTTTGAAGCTACTGACTGAATGAAAGGAGCTGGCATCTCACTCTCTTTGAATCTTCTTTATCATGCTAGGATTAACAGGAAAAAGCAAAAAATTTCAGAATTGCACCGTGCAATGTGGAGATATTACTGTTTGTGCATTTACAATATTCATTGATTTTTGCCATTGAAAAACGTCCAGAAATGTTTGAAGCTACTGACTGAATGAAAGGAGCTGGCATCTCACTCTCTTTGAATCTTCTTTATCATGCTAGGATTAACAGGAAAAAGCTAAAAATTTCAGAATTGCACCGTGCAATGTGGAGATATTACTGTTTGTGCATTTACAATATTCATTGATTTTTGCCATTGAAAAACATGTTTTTCATATACCAGAAATGTTTGAAGCTACTGACTGAATGAAAGGAGCTGGCATCTCACTCTCTTTGAATCTTCTTTATCATGCTAGGATTAACAGGAAAAAGCTAAAAATTTCAGAATTGCACCTTGCAATGTGGAGATATTACTGTTTGTGCATTTACAATATTCATTGATTTTTGCCATTGAAAAACATGTTTTTCATATACCAGAAATGTTTGAAGCTACTGACTGAATGAAAGGAGCTGGCATCTCACTCTCTTTGAATCTTCTTTATCATGCTAGGATTAACAGGAAAAAGCTAAAAATTTCAGAATTGCACCGTGCAATGTGGAGATATTACTGTTTGTGCATTTACAATATTCATTGATTTTTGCCATTGAAAAACATGTTTTTCATATACCAGAAATGTTTGAAGCTACTGACTGAATGAAAGGAGCTGGCATCTCACTCTCTTTGAATCTTCTTTATCATGCTAGGATTAACAGGAAAAAGCAAAAAATTTCAGAATTGCACCTTGCAATGTGGAGATATTACTGTTTGTGCATTTACAATATTCATTGATTTTTGCCATTGAAAAACATGTTTTTCATATACCAGAAATGTTTGAAGCTACTGACTGAATGAAAGGAGCTGGCATCTCACTCTCTTTGAATCTTCTTTATCATGCTAGGATTAGCAGGAAAAAGCAAAAAATTTCAGAATTGCACCGTGCAATGTGGAGATATTACTGTTTGTGCATTTACAATATTCATTGATTTTTGCCATTGAAAAACGTCCAGAAATGTTTGAAGCTACTGACTGAATGAAAGGAGCTGGCATCTCACTCTCTTTGAATCTTCTTTATCATGCTAGGATTAACAGGAAAAAGCTAAAAATTTCAGAATTGCACCGTGCAATGTGGAGATATTACTGTTTGTGCATTTACAATATTCATTGATTTTTGCCATTGAAAAACATGTTTTTCATATACCAGAAATGTTTGAAGCTACTGACTGAATGAAAGGAGCTGGCATCTCACTCTCTTTGAATCTTCTTTATCATGCTAGGATTAGCAGGAAAAAGCAAAAAATTTCAGAATTGCACCGTGCAATGTGGAGATATTACTGTTTGTGCATTTACAATATTCATTGATTTTTGCCATTGAAAAACGTCCAGAAATGTTTGAAGCTACTGACTGAATGAAAGGAGCTGGCATCTCACTCTCTTTGAATCTTCTTTATCATGCTAGGATTAGCAGGAAAAAGCAAAAAATTTCAGAATTGCACCGTGCAATGTGGAGATATTACTGTTTGTGCATTTACAATATTCATTGATTTTTGCCATTGAAAAACATGTTTTTCATATACCAGAAATGTTTGAAGCTACTGACTGAATGAAAGGAGCTGGCATCTCACTCTCTTTGAATCTTCTTTATCATGCTAGGATTAACAGGAAAAAGCTAAAAATTTCAGAATTGCACCGTGCAATGTGGAGATATTACTGTTTGTGCATTTACAATATTCATTGATTTTTGCCATTGAAAAACATGTTTTTCATATACCAGAAATGTTTGAAGCTACTGACTGAATGAAAGGAGCTGGCATCTCACTCTCTTTGAATCTTCTTTATCATGCTAGGATTAGCAGGAAAAAGCAAAAAATTTCAGAATTGCACCTTGCAATGTGGAGATATTACTGTTTGTGCATTTACAATATTCATTGATTTTTGCCATTGAAAAACGTCCAGAAATGTTTGAAGCTACTGACTGAATGAAAGGAGCTGGCATCTCACTCTCTTTGAATCTTCTTTATCATGCTAGGATTAGCAGGAAAAAGCAAAAAATTTCAGAATTGCACCGTGCAATGTGGAGATATTACTGTTTGTGCATTTACAATATTCATTGATTTTTGCCATTGAAAAACATGTTTTTCATATACCAGAAATGTTTGAAGCTACTGACTGAATGAAAGGAGCTGGCATCTCACTCTCTTTGAATCTTCTTTATCATGCTAGGATTAACAGGAAAAAGCAAAAAATTTCAGAATTGCACCGTGCAATGTGGAGATATTACTGTTTGTGCATTTACAATATTCATTGATTTTTGCCATTGAAAAACGTCCAGAAATGTTTGAAGCTACTGACTGAATGAAAGGAGCTGGCATCTCACTCTCTTTGAATCTTCTTTATCATGCTAGGATTAACAGGAAAAAGCTAAAAATTTCAGAATTGCACCGTGCAATGTGGAGATATTACTGTTTGTGCATTTACAATATTCATTGATTTTTGCCATTGAAAAACATGTTTTTCATATACCAGAAATGTTTGAAGCTACTGACTGAATGAAAGGAGCTGGCATCTCACTCTCTTTGAATCTTCTTTATCATGCTAGGATTAACAGGAAAAAGCTAAAAATTTCAGAATTGCACCTTGCAATGTGGAGATATTACTGTTTGTGCATTTACAATATTCATTGATTTTTGCCATTGAAAAACATGTTTTTCATATACCAGAAATGTTTGAAGCTACTGACTGAATGAAAGGAGCTGGCATCTCACTCTCTTTGAATCTTCTTTATCATGCTAGGATTAACAGGAAAAAGCTAAAAATTTCAGAATTGCACCGTGCAATGTGGAGATATTACTGTTTGTGCATTTACAATATTCATTGATTTTTGCCATTGAAAAACATGTTTTTCATATACCAGAAATGTTTGAAGCTACTGACTGAATGAAAGGAGCTGGCATCTCACTCTCTTTGAATCTTCTTTATCATGCTAGGATTAACAGGAAAAAGCAAAAAATTTCAGAATTGCACCTTGCAATGTGGAGATATTACTGTTTGTGCATTTACAATATTCATTGATTTTTGCCATTGAAAAACGTCCAGAAATGTTTGAAGCTACTGACTGAATGAAAGGAGCTGGCATCTCACTCTCTTTGAATCTTCTTTATCATGCTAGGATTAACAGGAAAAAGCTAAAAATTTCAGAATTGCACCGTGCAATGTGGAGATATTACTGTTTGTGCATTTACAATATTCATTGATTTTTGCCATTGAAAAACATGTTTTTCATATACCAGAAATGTTTGAAGCTACTGACTGAATGAAAGGAGCTGGCATCTCACTCTCTTTGAATCTTCTTTATCATGCTAGGATTAGCAGGAAAAAGCTAAAAATTTCAGAATTGCACCTTGCAATGTGGAGATATTACTGTTTGTGCATTTACAATATTCATTGATTTTTGCCATTGAAAAACGTCCAGAAATGTTTGAAGCTACTGACTGAATGAAAGGAGCTGGCATCTCACTCTCTTTGAATCTTCTTTATCATGCTAGGATTAGCAGGAAAAAGAAAAAATTTCAGAATTGCACCGTGCAATGTGGAGATATTACTGTTTGTGCATTTACAATGTGCATTTACAATATTCATTGATTTTTGCCATTGAAAAACATGTTTTTCATATACCAGAAATGTTTGAAGCTACTGACTGAATGAAAGGAGCTGGCATCTCACTCTCTTTGAATCTTCTTTATCATGCTAGGATTAACAGGAAAAAGCAAAAAATTTCAGAATTGCACCGTGCAATGTGGAGATATTACTGTTTGTGCATTTACAATATTCATTGATTTTTGCCATTGAAAAACGTCCAGAAATGTTTGAAGCTACTGACTGAATGAAAGGAGCTGGCATCTCACTCTCTTTGAATCTTCTTTATCATGCTAGGATTAACAGGAAAAAGCTAAAAATTTCAGAATTGCACCGTGCAATGTGGAGATATTACTGTTTGTGCATTTACAATATTCATTGATTTTTGCCATTGAAAAACATGTTTTTCATATACCAGAAATGTTTGAAGCTACTGACTGAATGAAAGGAGCTGGCATCTCACTCTCTTTGAATCTTCTTTATCATGCTAGGATTAACAGGAAAAAGCTAAAAATTTCAGAATTGCACCTTGCAATGTGGAGATATTACTGTTTGTGCATTTACAATATTCATTGATTTTTGCCATTGAAAAACATGTTTTTCATATACCAGAAATGTTTGAAGCTACTGACTGAATGAAAGGAGCTGGCATCTCACTCTCTTTGAATCTTCTTTATCATGCTAGGATTAACAGGAAAAAGCTAAAAATTTCAGAATTGCACCGTGCAATGTGGAGATATTACTGTTTGTGCATTTACAATATTCATTGATTTTTGCCATTGAAAAACATGTTTTTCATATACCAGAAATGTTTGAAGCTACTGACTGAATGAAAGGAGCTGGCATCTTACTCTCTTTGAATCTTCTTTATCATGCTAGGATTAACAGGAAAAAGCAAAAAATTTCAGAATTGCACCTTGCAATGTGGAGATATTACTGTTTGTGCATTTACAATATTCATTGATTTTTGCCATTGAAAAACATGTTTTTCATATACCAGAAATGTTTGAAGCTACTGACTGAATGAAAGGAGCTGGCATCTCACTCTCTTTGAATCTTCTTTATCATGCTAGGATTAGCAGGAAAAAGCAAAAAATTTCAGAATTGCACCGTGCAATGTGGAGATATTACTGTTTGTGCATTTACAATATTCATTGATTTTTGCCATTGAAAAACGTCCAGAAATGTTTGAAGCTACTGACTGAATGAAAGGAGCTGGCATCTCACTCTCTTTGAATCTTCTTTATCATGCTAGGATTAACAGGAAAAAGCTAAAAATTTCAGAATTGCACCGTGCAATGTGGAGATATTACTGTTTGTGCATTTACAATATTCATTGATTTTTGCCATTGAAAAACATGTTTTTCATATACCAGAAATGTTTGAAGCTACTGACTGAATGAAAGGAGCTGGCATCTCACTCTCTTTGAATCTTCTTTATCATGCTAGGATTAGCAGGAAAAAGCAAAAAATTTCAGAATTGCACCGTGCAATGTGGAGATATTACTGTTTGTGCATTTACAATATTCATTGATTTTTGCCATTGAAAAACATGTTTTTCATATACCAGAAATGTTTGAAGCTACTGACTGAATGAAAGGAGCTGGCATCTCACTCTCTTTGAATCTTCTTTATCATGCTAGGATTAACAGGAAAAAGCTAAAAATTTCAGAATTGCACCGTGCAATGTGGAGATATTACTGTTTGTGCATTTACAATATTCATTGATTTTTGCCATTGAAAAACATGTTTTTCATATACCAGAAATGTTTGAAGCTACTGACTGAATGAAAGGAGCTGGCATCTCACTCTCTTTGAATCTTCTTTATCATGCTAGGATTAACAGGAAAAAGCAAAAAATTTCAGAATTGCACCGTGCAATGTGGAGATATTACTGTTTGTGCATTTACAATATTCATTGATTTTTGCCATTGAAAAACATGTTTTTCATATACCAGAAATGTTTGAAGCTACTGACTGAATGAAAGGAGCTGGCATCTCACTCTCTTTGAATCTTCTTTATCATGCTAGGATTAGCAGGAAAAAGCAAAAAATTTCAGAATTGCACCGTGCAATGTGGAGATATTACTGTTTGTGCATTTACAATATTCATTGATTTTTGCCATTGAAAAACATGTTTTTCATATACCAGAAATGTTTGAAGCTACTGACTGAATGAAAGGAGCTGGCATCTCACTCTCTTTGAATCTTCTTTATCATGCTAGGATTAACAGGAAAAAGCTAAAAATTTCAGAATTGCACCGTGCAATGTGGAGATAATACTGTTTGTGCATTTACAATATTCATTGATTTTTGCCATTGAAAAACATGTTTTTCATAGACCAGAAATGTTTGAAGCTACTGACTGAATGAAAGGAGCTGGCATCTCACTCTCTTTGAATCTTCTTTATCATGCTAGGATTAGCAGGAAAAAGCTAAAAATTTCAGAATTGCACCTTGCAATGTGGAGATATTACTGTTTGTGCATTTACAATATTCATTGATTTTTGCCATTGAAAAACGTCCAGAAATGTTTGAAGCTACTGACTGAATGAAAGGAGCTGGCATCTCACTCTCTTTGAATCTTCTTTATCATGCTAGGATTAGCAGGAAAAAGCAAAAAATTTCAGAATTGCACCGTGCAATGTGGAGATATTACTGTTTGTGCATTTACAATATTCATTGATTTTTGCCATTGAAAAACATGTTTTTCATATACCAGAAATGTTTGAAGCTACTGACTGAATGAAAGGAGCTGGCATCTCACTCTCTTTGAATCTTCTTTATCATGCTAGGATTAACAGGAAAAAGCAAAAAATTTCAGAATTGCACCGTGCAATGTGGAGATATTACTGTTTGTGCATTTACAATATTCATTGATTTTTGCCATTGAAAAACGTCCAGAAATGTTTGAAGCTACTGACTGAATGAAAGGAGCTGGCATCTCACTCTCTTTGAATCTTCTTTATCATGCTAGGATTAACAGGAAAAAGCTAAAAATTTCAGAATTGCACCGTGCAATGTGGAGATATTACTGTTTGTGCATTTACAATATTCATTGATTTTTGCCATTGAAAAACATGTTTTTCATATACCAGAAATGTTTGAAGCTACTGACTGAATGAAAGGAGCTGGCATCTCACTCTCTTTGAATCTTCTTTATCATGCTAGGATTAACAGGAAAAAGCTAAAAATTTCAGAATTGCACCTTGCAATGTGGAGATATTACTGTTTGTGCATTTACAATATTCATTGATTTTTGCCATTGAAAAACATGTTTTTCATATACCAGAAATGTTTGAAGCTACTGACTGAATGAAAGGAGCTGGCATCTCACTCTCTTTGAATCTTCTTTATCATGCTAGGATTAACAGGAAAAAGCTAAAAATTTCAGAATTGCACCGTGCAATGTGGAGATATTACTGTTTGTGCATTTACAATATTCATTGATTTTTGCCATTGAAAAACATGTTTTTCATATACCAGAAATGTTTGAAGCTACTGACTGAATGAAAGGAGCTGGCATCTTACTCTCTTTGAATCTTCTTTATCATGCTAGGATTAACAGGAAAAAGCAAAAAAATTTCAGAATTGCACCTTGCAATGTGGAGATATTACTGTTTGTGCATTTACAATATTCATTGATTTTTGCCATTGAAAAACATGTTTTTCATATACCAGAAATGTTTGAAGCTACTGACTGAATGAAAGGAGCTGGCATCTCACTCTCTTTGAATCTTCTTTATCATGCTAGGATTAGCAGGAAAAAGCAAAAAATTTCAGAATTGCACCGTGCAATGTGGAGATATTACTGTTTGTGCATTTACAATATTCATTGATTTTTGCCATTGAAAAACGTCCAGAAATGTTTGAAGCTACTGACTGAATGAAAGGAGCTGGCATCTCACTCTCTTTGAATCTTCTTTATCATGCTAGGATTAACAGGAAAAAGCTAAAAATTTCAGAATTGCACCGTGCAATGTGGAGATATTACTGTTTGTGCATTTACAATATTCATTGATTTTTGCCATTGAAAAACATGTTTTTCATATACCAGAAATGTTTGAAGCTACTGACTGAATGAAAGGAGCTGGCATCTCACTCTCTTTGAATCTTCTTTATCATGCTAGGATTAGCAGGAAAAAGCAAAAAATTTCAGAATTGCACCGTGCAATGTGGAGATATTACTGTTTGTGCATTTACAATATTCATTGATTTTTGCCATTGAAAAACATGTTTTTCATATACCAGAAATGTTTGAAGCTACTGACTGAATGAAAGGGAGCTGGCATCTCACTCTCTACTGAATGAAAGGAGCTGGCATCTCACTCTCTTTGAATCTTCTTTATCATGCTAGGATTAACAGGAAAAAGCTAAAAATTTCAGAATTGCACCGTGCAATGTGGAGATATTACTGTTTGTGCATTTACAATATTCATTGATTTTTGCCATTGAAAAACATGTTTTTCATATACCAGAAATGTTTGAAGCTACTGACTGAATGAAAGGAGCTGGCATCTCACTCTCTTTGAATCTTCTTTATCATGCTAGGATTAACAGGAAAAAGCAAAAAATTTCAGAATTGCACCGTGCAATGTGGAGATATTACTGTTTGTGCATTTACAATATTCATTGATTTTTGCCATTGAAAAACATGTTTTTCATATACCAGAAATGTTTGAAGCTACTGACTGAATGAAAGGAGCTGGCATCTCACTCTCTTTGAATCTTCTTTATCATGCTAGGATTAACAGGAAAAAGCTAAAAATTTCAGAATTGCACCGTGCAATGTGGAGATATTACTGTTTGTGCATTTACAATATTCATTGATTTTTGCCATTGAAAAACATGTTTTTCATATACCAGAAATGTTTGAAGCTACTGACTGAATGAAAGGAGCTGGCATCTCACTCTCTTTGAATCTTCTTTATCATGCTAGGATTAGCAGGAAAAAGCAAAAAATTTCAGAATTGCACCTTGCAATGTGGAGATATTACTGTTTGTGCATTTACAATATTCATTGATTTTTGCCATTGAAAAACGTCCAGAAATGTTTGAAGCTACTGACTGAATGAAAGGAGCTGGCATCTCACTCTCTTTGAATCTTCTTTATCATGCTAGGATTAACAGGAAAAAGCTAAAAATTTCAGAATTGCACCTTGCAATGCGGAGATATTACTGTTTGTGCATTTACAATATTCATTGATTTTTGCCATTGAAAAACATGTTTTTCATATACCAGAAATGTTTGAAGCTACTGACTGAATGAAAGGAGCTGGCATCTCACTCTCTTTGAATCTTCTTTATCATGCTAGGATTAACAGGAAAAAGCTAAAAATTTCAGAATTGCACCTTGCAATGTGGAGATATTACTGTTTGTGCATTTACAATATTCATTGATTTTTGCCATTGAAAAACATGTTTTTCATATACCAGAAATGTTTGAAGCTACTGACTGAATGAAAGGAGCTGGCATCTCACTCTCTTTGAATCTTCTTTATCATGCTAGGATTAGCAGGAAAAAGCTAAAAATTTCAGAATTGCACCTTGCAATGTGGAGATATTACTGTTTGTGCATTTACAATATTCATTGATTTTTGCCATTGAAAAACGTCCAGAAATGTTTGAAGCTACTGACTGAATGAAAGGAGCTGGCATCTCACTCTCTTTGAATCTTCTTTATCATGCTAGGATTAACAGGAAAAAGCTAAAAATTTCAGAATTGCACCTTGCAATGTGGAGATATTACTGTTTGTGCATTTACAATATTCATTGATTTTTGCCATTGAAAAACATGTTTTTCATATACCAGAAATGTTTGAAGCTACTGACTGAATGAAAGGAGCTGGCATCTCACTCTCTTTGAATCTTCTTTATCATGCTAGGATTAACAGGAAAAAGCTAAAAATTTCAGAATTGCACCTTGCAATGTGGAGATATTACTGTTTGTGCATTTACAATATTCATTGATTTTTGCCATTGAAAAACATGTTTTTCATATACCAGAAATGTTTGAAGCTACTGACTGAATGAAAGGAGCTGGCATCTCACTCTCTTTGAATCTTCTTTATCATGCTAGGATTAACAGGAAAAAGCAAAAAATTTCAGAATTGCACCGTGCAATGTGGAGATATTACTGTTTGTGCATTTACAATATTCATTGATTTTTGCCATTGAAAAACATGTTTTTCATATACCAGAAATGTTTGAAGCTACTGACTGAATGAAAGGAGCTGGCATCTCACTCTCTTTGAATCTTCTTTATCATGCTAGGATTAGCAGGAAAAAGCAAAAAATTTCAGAATTGCACCGTGCAATGTGGAGATATTACTGTTTGTGCATTTACAATATTCATTGATTTTTGCCATTGAAAAACGTCCAGAAATGTTTGAAGCTACTGACTGAATGAAAGGAGCTGGCATCTCACTCTCTTTGAATCTTCTTTATCATGCTAGGATTAGCAGGAAAAAGCAAAAAATTTCAGAATTGCACCGTGCAATGTGGAGATATTACTGTTTGTGCATTTACAATATTCATTGATTTTTGCCATTGAAAAACATGTTTTTCATATACCAGAAATGTTTGAAGCTACTGACTGAATGAAAGGAGCTGGCATCTCACTCTCTTTGAATCTTCTTTATCATGCTAGGATTAGCAGGAAAAAGCAAAAAATTTCAGAATTGCACCTTGCAATGTGGAGATATTACTGTTTGTGCATTTACAATATTCATTGATTTTTGCCATTGAAAAACATGTTTTTCATATACCAGAAATGTTTGAAGCTACTGACTGAATGAAAGGAGCTGGCATCTCACTCTCTTTGAATCTTCTTTATCATGCTAGGATTAACAGGAAAAAGCTAAAAATTTCAGAATTGCACCGTGCAATGTGGAGATATTACTGTTTGTGCATTTACAATATTCATTGATTTTTGCCATTGAAAAACATGTTTTTCATATACCAGAAATGTTTGAAGCTACTGACTGAATGAAAGGAGCTGGCATCTCACTCTCTTTGAATCTTCTTTATCATGCTAGGATTAGCAGGAAAAAGCAAAAAATTTCAGAATTGCACCTTGCAATGTGGAGATATTACTGTTTGTGCATTTACAATATTCATTGATTTTTGCCATTGAAAAACGTCCAGAAATGTTTGAAGCTACTGACTGAATGAAAGGAGCTGGCATCTCACTCTCTTTGAATCTTCTTTATCATGCTAGGATTAACAGGAAAAAGCTAAAAATTTCAGAATTGCACCTTGCAATGCGGAGATATTACTGTTTGTGCATTTACAATATTCATTGATTTTTGCCATTGAAAAACATGTTTTTCATATACCAGAAATGTTTGAAGCTACTGACTGAATGAAAGGAGCTGGCATCTCACTCTCTTTGAATCTTCTTTATCATGCTAGGATTAACAGGAAAAAGCTAAAAATTTCAGAATTGCACCTTGCAATGTGGAGATATTACTGTTTGTGCATTTACAATATTCATTGATTTTTGCCATTGAAAAACATGTTTTTCATATACCAGAAATGTTTGAAGCTACTGACTGAATGAAAGGAGCTGGCATCTCACTCTCTTTGAATCTTCTTTATCATGCTAGGATTAGCAGGAAAAAGCTAAAAATTTCAGAATTGCACCTTGCAATGTGGAGATATTACTGTTTGTGCATTTACAATATTCATTGATTTTTGCCATTGAAAAACGTCCAGAAATGTTTGAAGCTACTGACTGAATGAAAGGAGCTGGCATCTCACTCTCTTTGAATCTTCTTTATCATGCTAGGATTAACAGGAAAAAGCTAAAAATTTCAGAATTGCACCTTGCAATGTGGAGATATTACTGTTTGTGCATTTACAATATTCATTGATTTTTGCCATTGAAAAACATGTTTTTCATATACCAGAAATGTTTGA
>NW_027370541.1:0-35345 GCF_046119375.1 Phyllobates terribilis | reverse complement strand
AGTTATAAAAAGCGAAAAAAGTGTTCGAGGTGGATAAAACCTCCTCCCAGTTGGTTTAAAATAAATTTTGATGCGGCATTTGCATCTAACGGGGAAGCATCTGTAGGTAGTGCTATTCGTAATATCTCAGGGAAAATTATTCACATAGCACGTCAAAGAATCAAAACCTCTTCTCCCATACAAGCAGAAGCGCTTGCAGCGCTTATGGCCACTAAGCTGGCTAAACAATTAGGCATAAAAAATTAATTATAGAAGGAGATAATCTTTCTGTAATTAATGCAATAAGAAAAATATGGCAGGTTCCATGGTGTATCCAGAACATCATCAAGGACATCAATATAGAACTCCCATACTTTGAAGATATTAAATTCCTCCATTGCTTTCGGGAGAACAATAAAGCTGCAGATCTGTTGGCTTCTGATAGAGCCCAAGATGTAGATTTAGATTATATCATATATATATGTAATCTATGTAACGTACCTGATAATCATATCAGGACTATGCGAGAAAGGATGTGCCGTGAGCATCCTTTGCTCCTTAGTTTTCTTACAGACATTGTAAGCATTATCATGCATGATAATGCGGGATTGCCTCCTGGTTAAGGAGGAATCTCTTTGTTGACTTATAATAAAAAAAGTATCAATAAATTGGAAAGGTATATAACTGTGACCCCTACCTCCCTGCATACTTCTTCTTCTACATTTAATGATGTACAAATGTATGTAATAGTAGATTTTAAAAAGAACTCCAAACGAATGGTAGTAATTTGTGGAGGACGTACCAATTGGTCAAAGTAACATTGAATTTCAAGGATTAAAAATTCAAACCAACTATAATATGAAATAATTTAAAACAGTCAAAGAAATAAAAGGTCAAGTTATGGCTGACAATCAACAAGCTCAAAAATTAAATACAACAAGAAGGTTAGTACAAGAACAGAAATAAAAAAAATTTGAAAGAAAATAATTGCAGAATGAACAACACGAAGATAAGAGTAGTTCACCCACACCAAATTGAAGATGGAGGCACTGGAATAATAAATTTGACAGGAAGAGGCACCTCTGTATAATACACCACCAAATGAACAGAATGAAGATTCAAAATAAAGGAAGAAGTGGTGAAGTTTCAAGATATCAAACTTCTCTATTTATAGGAGGAAATGGATGATTTCTCATTGAAGAATATGGTTGAAATAGAGGAGTTTACAGAAAATGCCTCAAAATCTGTCGGACAACAAGAAAAAGAGGGATGGTGATTTAAGGGGTACTAGTAATCTATAGGGTAGGTTCCCCATAGCAACTTTGAAAAAAAAATCACAATAAAGGAGGGGTTAATAGTGATGTCCGGGCCCCTGGGGTGTTGCTCGAGTGGTTGGCAGGGAGGAGTAGATCCTTGGCGTGGTAATTCCGCCCAGGTTCGAAACATGCTGCTGCTACAAATTGAGGACATTCTAGATTTAACCATGCTAAGGAGTGATGGGCTAGCTGCCTTAGTCGGGGGATTAGTGGGCTCGCTAGTAGCGGTCCGACACCCTCGTTAGCCTGGCGCAAAAAAAAAAGAATAGTGATGTCCGGTGGTAGAAGATGGAGTATAAATGTTTCAATTCAATTTTTAAGTAATTACGAAATTGACCCATAAGTTTTCATAAAGTTACAAAAATGCCCTTTAGCAAAACCTGACATTTAAGTATTTAATACTCTTCAAAAATATAATTCTAAGAGTTAAGAAAATATCATAGGAAAAATATTAATTTTATAAATAATCAACTTTGACTTAATTAAATGAAAGGAAGATTATTTAAATTATTATCAAAATAATTTAATGTAAATGCCATTATTATACAATAATGGTAATATTACATAAAGAGGGTTATTACACCGGATATAATTTCAATAGTCAATAGTTGTTCTTCCTGGAGAAATTTTTAGCATCTTGGTTGCTTATAGGCTAGATATGTTCTGCTAAACCTTTTCTAGCAGTTCTGATCTTTTTTTCCGACTTTACATAAGCATTTATCCAAATTTTCATACTGTCATAAATGTTACTTTCATGTTGAATCTTATCTATGCATGAAAGATAATGTATAGCCTGAATGATACCAATATTCATATCTTGCCATTCTTTATTGACTTGTTCCTATGGTTTCTCACTCTCGCTAGGAAATCTGCATGATATTGTTCAATAAATAATCACACGTACTTGTGTTGGAAGTTTGTAGTTTACTGATTTTTAGCAAATGCATTGAATCATGATAGTGTATAGCCTGAAAGATACCAGTATTCATATCTTGCCATTCTTTATTGACTTGTCCCTCTGATTTCTCGCTATTGTCATGAAATCTTCACGATGTTGTTCAATAAAGAATCGTCATACTTGCGTTGTTTAATGAAGAAATGTATAAACTTTCTCACTGTCTTCAGGTTGCTGATCTTTTTGTCAATCACTTGGGCTTGCTGTCAATTTGGCCTTTGCACTTGCACTTGTTGTTTTACCGACTGAGCACTTGAGCTGACCGAGCACTTGTGATGACAGTTTTAGTTGTATATAATGACATTTTTATTAATTTGATGACATTTTTAAGTGTATATGATGACAGTTTTTATTTGATGTGATGACAGTTTATTTTGATGTGATAACATTATCCAATTAGCTTGATGACAGTTTATTTTAATGGTTGATGACACTTTTCAAAGGTTGATGACACCTTAAAAAAGTTGATGATACTATTTCTAAGCTCGATGACACTATTTTCAAGGTTGATGACAATGTATTCAGGCTTGGTGACACGTTTTCAAATTTGATGATAGTTTTTTTAAGGTTGATGACACTATTTTCTAGTTTAATGACACTTTTTGAAGGTTAATGACTCTATTTTTAAGATTGATGACAATATTTTCAAGTTTAGAAACTGTCATCACTGCAAAAGCGTCATCACTGAAAAAATCATGTGATGATAATAGTTTGCTAATCATGTGATGACTATATTTTCAAGTTTAGATGTTTACTAATCATGTGATGATATTTTTTTATTGATTTAAGGACGCTATAGATTGATATGATGACAATAGTTTTTAATGTGATGACAGTTCAGTGACAATTTTTATCATTGACTTTTAAGTTGTTAAATATTTGATGAGTTTTTCAAGTTTGATAACACTTAGAATCAGTTTAAAGACACTTTGTTCAAATTTAAAGTCATTTTTTTTATCTTTGAATACATATTTTTCAAGTTTGGTGACACTTTTTCAAATTTGAAGATAAATTTTCAAGGATGATGACACTATTTCCAAGCTTGATGACACTTTTTCAAGCTTGATGCCACTGTTTTCAAATTTGATGACACTATTGCTAAACTTGATGACATTTTTAAAGATTGATGACACTATTTTCAAGGTTGATGACAATTGTTTTCAAGCTTGGTGACACTTTTTCAAATTTGATGACAGTATTTTCAAGGCTGATGACACTATTTTCAAGTCTAATGACACTTTTTTCAAGGTTAATGACTCTATTTTCAAGGCTGATGATAATATTTTCAAGTTTAAAAATTATCATCACTACGAAAAGCGTCATCACCTAAAAACCACTGAAAAAGTGTCATCACCTGAAAGTGTTATCAGATGAAATCATCATCACATGAAAGTGTCATCACATGAAACTGTCGTCATCTAAAAGTGTCATCACGAGGTTAGTTTAAACATCTAGTAAGAGGTTAATTTACTAATTTCACCTATATAATTAGATAATTAGCAAAATTGGCCTTATAATTTATGAAATTATAAACGTATTGTTATTGCTATTTTAGGTCATGGTTTTTGTACGAATTTGATTTATTTCTGCATTAGGATCGGCCCGCATTTTGTGTGTTATATTTGGGCCGATCAGCCCAGTATGGCAAGGGCTTGTAAGTTATGTTTTGTTCTTTGCTGTGTTTGTAACCGGCATGTATCTGGACGAAAATAATATGGGTGTTGGGCTTTCTTTTGGACTGGTCTCCTTTGTGGGAATGAAAGAAAGCAATCCTACACTCATTACTGTGGCTTGTTTCTATGGGCTAGTTTGTTAAATTTTTATTCTCATTACTCTATTATAACTTAGTCATTATCATCATTATCCATTATCGTTTGTTAATGGATTATCTAAATTATATAAAGAGCTTTTTGCCGAAAACCACTCCTATAATCGTCATATTCCCTAAAATCAGTCGAAAACCACCCCTATAATCACATCCGTTACCCAAAACCCCCCTCACCCTAGTTCCGTCCATGATTATGTGAAGTTGGATGACACGCGCTGTTTAATACCCGAAAACACCCATATAATAGACCATATTCCCCAAAGCCACCCTTATATTGGCTAATTGCCGAAAACCACCCCTATGTTTGCTATTATAGGGATTGAATCCGGCTGTCCTATTCTACATCAATTTATCATTTCCACGTCTACAAAAAGATATGAACCATCTTCTCAAACGAGAAGAACAAGTGAAGTTCCATTCAGATGAACAAGCAATCAAAAAGCAACATATGATTCAACCACATCAACAAAGTGCTCGTATTAATCTAGTATATGGATTCTGCAACTATAGTTTCTTCTTTGTTTTCTATATAAGCCTTAACACTAAGTTTATTCTTTACCACAGAACAACATCTTATCACTAATCACAGTTCGAATTCACTATCAGCCTTAAGTTGTTCAGCAACAGCTTCTTCCTCCTCCTCATCAATGGCGGAGTAAGGATTATGCGCCTCTGGCTTAAACTTATACCCAGTAAACACATAAAAAGCTAGAGTAGCCAGCTCGGCAGTGACAACACTTGTCCACAGATATCTATATGAAGTAATCTTCTCCAAAGCATAGACCACAACCCTGGTAAAGTAAATGCAACATATGACCACAATGTAGTAATGCCTGAATAGAGTTAACTTCATTAGATTCACAACGGCTTTGCCGTCGGTTCTAGCAGCCTCTCTGAGGTTCTTGATGGACCAGACAATAGGAAACAGAACTGCGCAGCAACAGATTACATCGACAAGTAGAAACACCTGCTTCCATGTAGCCCAGTCCTGGCCAAAAGGTCTAGTTTCATCAATCACAATCTAAGCAATGTTTGAAATAACCTGGAGAGGGATCACCATCATTAAGACTTTCTTCTCTTTGTCCTGCAAGTAAGGTTTCAAGAAAGACCAGCCAGTACCAATTAACACGATTAGGGTGAACAAGGAGATTCCTTTGAGGAAGCTGAAAATGTAGAATAGCACATCCCATCCATGGGCGCTGCCAGTTTAATGAAACTATAAAATAAGATTAAATTAAGTTTAGCCAATATAGGGGTGATTTTCGGCAATTAGCCAATACATGGGTGGTTTTGGGGAATATAGCCTATTATAGGGGTGGTTTTCGGGTATTAAACAGCGCGTGTCCCCCAACTTAACAGAATCATGGACAGAACTAGGGCGATGGTGGTTTTTGGGTAACGGAGGTGATTATAGGGGTGGTTTTCGGCAATTAGCCAATATAGGGGTGGTTTTGGGGAATATGGCCTATTATAGGGGTGGTTTTTGGCAAAAAGCTCTTATATAACTTGTGGGTTTTTCACCTTCTGATAATCGTAAGAACAACACAAACTAAATGAATGTCGGATATTGGAATTGCCGTGGAGTTCAAAGACCACATTTCTGGACCGAAATTTGTTTTTTAAAGAAAACTAACGCTCTCAACATACTTTGCCTAGCAGAAACCAAATCGAATTATTCGCCAAATAATACCTTCCTTCATCGTTTGGGCTTTAAGACTATAACTACTGCGCCAACTACGAGAACTAAGGGAAGTTTATGGTTATTATCCGCCAATACCATTGTCTCCTCCTTCATCTCATTCCTTCACAATGACAATAACATCATCCTAGCTCATTACAAATATTCTCATAAATCGTTTCTTATATTTTTCATATATGCTCCGCCAGTTGCCGGTGAAAAGCCGATGTTCTGGGCAACCATAAACTCACTTATAAATAGATATAACATTCCATTCACAATTATTGGCGATTTCAATGACATCTTGTCTCCAAACGATAGATGTGGTGGAACGCAACCGCATTTGACCCATTTCCATCGAATGCAGAACCTAATCCGACAACACGATATACATCAAGTCCCATATCAGGGATTTGCTTTCACATGGAGAAGATTTTATTCTCCACAAGTTGTAGCTATTTACGAGCGTTTAGATCAAGCTCTTATTCAACATGACATTATATCACAAATCTTTTACCACGTCAAAACACTGCTCAATAATCTTAACGCTAGGACACCGAGATCCTTTTATCTCCTATCCTTTTAGATTTAAAAACGCATGGATAAAATATCCTCCATATGAACAACTAGTATTGGATGCTTGGTCTATGTCCTTCCACGACTCTAGTCACGTGTACTTGCTCTATATGAAATAAAAAACTCTTAAACACCTCTCAAAATAATGGACACGCAAAAACACTATCAATATCCAATATTTGTTATCAACATTAGAAAAACATTGGAGGAATTACAATCAAGCTTCAATCAATATCCACAACGACTAGAGATACAGAGACTCTACCCTAACCATCTCATCAAATATATTCGGCTCCTTTAGTTCCAATACTAGTTCTAGAAGCAACGTGCAAAGACGAAATATGCTATGTTCTCTGACAAGAATACAAAATACTTTCACAACTGTGCCAGAATTCAGAAATTTAAACAACTTACCCATTTTGTTACCTTAAAAGGACTTCACATTACTCGGCAAAAAGAGATTACTAGAGCAATCAAACTTGATATACATAAGCAATTTATAACACATCACAAGTCGTGATCTTGAACGAAGACCTCCAAGTAATACCGAACATAATTACGATAGAACAAAACAAATCTCTCCTAGCTCAACCTTTGCCTAACGAGATTTTGAAAGTAGTACAAAATTTGCCTAAAAATAAAACATGTGATCCGGATGGTTTCCTGACGGAATTTTACCAGACTTACTAAAAAATTGTTGGGAAGACGGTTATTAATGCGAAACAAGCCGCATGATAGGCGCAACCCCGATGGCACCAAGATTGGTTTTTAGGTGACTTTAGAGACATTTTTGAAGCACTTATTCGTTTAATTAAGCATATGAGGCATCGGGACAAAAGGCGACGAAGTGAAGACAAATACGCTTAAGAATGAAGTGCTGAGGATTTAATCTGAGTTCAAATGTATATTTCTCCCTACTCCTATATCCGATTGAGGTGATTCCAATTCGAGGAGTTAGATCTTGAAGTCTACTATGTCCCCTCCAAATTTGAGCGCAATCGGAGTTGTGAGTCAATTGTTATGGCCATTTTATTGAGCTATCAACAGAGAACAACAGAGACCGATCCGCGCCCGCGGTTTCCTGACTGCGCCCGCGGCCCTCCCGGATTGAATGAGCATTTTGACCATCTTTTGTAACTCCTTGCTCTTAAGTTAGTCAAATTTGGAGTTTTGAGCATTTTGACCATCTTTTGTAACTCCTTGCTCTTAAGTTAGTCAAATGGGGAGTTTTGAAACCTCCATTTTAGGGAGGGGGTTTTAAGGGGTTCTTAGACTTGTTTGACCATTATCTAATCTCTCATTTTTGTAATCCAAGAAAAGCTCTCTTTTTTTAATTTGTTTATTTCAAAGATCTATGGAGAACTAAGTCAATTTGTGTTCATCTTGAAGTTCTAGCTCTTGAATTTGGTCATTGTGGTAAGGTTCTTATCTCTTTTGTTCTATCTTGTTTATGGAATTGTTCTTTGATCTCTTGTGCTTAAATTTTTAATGGATTGATGTTGATTTCATCTAGGTTGCAAACTAGGTTGATTTGATATTATTCCTATTGCTAGGTTTAGACAATTCTATTTGAAGAATCTAAACCTTTTGTAGCAAACTCTTTCTTCATGAACTATTTGTGATTGACTTTAGGGTAGAGATCTTAGATTCATGTCAAGTATCGACTATTTGTTAATGGTATTGCATGAACCTACATATCTTTGAGCTTTATGCAATTGTGTTATTAAATCTAGGTATTTCCTAGGTTGTAACTTACAATTAGGATTTCTAGGACTATTTGGACTAGTTGCTAGCTATGAACAAAGAGTAGGACAATCCATTTAAACTTGATTAGAGCATTTGTTAATAACCTAGGATCCACCGACCATATCAAGTTGCTAGAATGGATAGGTGAACCATTTCATCCTTATTATTCTCTCCATCTTTGTGTGTTTGTTTCGTTCTTTCTTACCAAACAATTGTGAAATAAACCCCCCATTGTTACTATTGGAAAATCACATAGAAACTTATTTAGAGAATCCTTGCTCCCTTGGGTACGACCTCGACTTACCCACTATACTAGTGGTAGTCTAATTGAGTATTACTTTGACAGGGGCACAACGACTTTAGCCCTTTGTCACCGTATTTCACTCCAAAACTCTTCTGGCAGAAGCAACACAGTCATTTATAACTCTAATTCCCCAAAACGATAACCCCTCTACAATAGACCATTTCAGGCCAACCAGTCTTTGAAATATACATCCTATAAGATCATTAGAAAGATTATAGCAATGTCTTAGTACTATTCTTCCCTCAATCATTCACCCTTTTTAGGTATCTTTTGTTGACTCTCGTCTCATCCAAGACAATATCTAATTGCCCATGGGATTTTTCATTCATTCCATAAGAAGAAAAAAGGTAAAGCCGGATGAGTATCTATTAAGTTGGATCTAGAAAAAGCATATGACAAGGTGCAATGACCTGTCATTGAGAACAAACTTCACCAATTTGGATTTCACAAGGATTGGATTAGGTTAGTGATAGCATGTGCCAAATCTTCTTCCTTCTCCGTCCTAGTAAACAATCTTCCATGCTCGGTCTTTAAACCCTAGTGCGGCCTCTGTCAAGGGGGCCCATTAGCACCATATCTATTCATTATGTCAATGGAATTCCTGGGACGTACACTCCAATTATAAAGAGAAAAACACAACCGAAAAGTGGAAATCAAGCTCTCTGCACATGGTTCTTTCCTTCCTTTTCTTAGCTTTGCTGACGACACATCATATTTGCAAATATCATGGAAGGAAACATACATTATATCCATCATACGTTAAACAAATTTTCTGAGTTGTACGTCCTCACTATAAATTACCATAAAAGCTCATTCCAAACTTCTAAAAACATATCCAATGAGAGGAAACATAGACTAGCCTCAATCCTTAACATACGTGTTATGACAACTATGGAAAAATATTTGGGGATCTCCATTCTGACAAGAAGGGTTAAAAATGAATTTTTGACTATGCTATTACTAAACTCAAAAATCAACTGTCAAACTGGAAAGCAAACTTTCTATCCATAGCTGAAAGGACTGTTTTAATACAATTAAACTTATCATCTATGAACAACTACCTAATGCAAAGCTTCATTTTTGCCAAGATGCATCTATAAGGAAATTGATAATATTAACAGAGATTTCCTCTGCAACAAACCTCACTCAAATGATCCGCCTATGTTGGTATGGGATAAAATTTGTAGGCAAAAATTCCTGGGTGGACTGAGACTACACAAAGCTTCCCATCTCAATTCATCCCTCCAAATGAAATTGTTGTGGAAAATTATTACTGATTCGAATAATATCTGGGCCCGTCTAATCACTGAGAAATACTTAGGTTCTTCGATTGTGTTTACATATATGAAAAAGAAAAACCAATCTTGGCAGTTCTCACGACTACTACAACTACGTGACACTTTCCATATAGAACAATGTGGATTGTAGGTAATGGTCAATCTATAAACTTCTGGATAGATAACTGAATCCCGGACACAGATATACAACAATATTTTAACCCACACAAACATGATATCTTATGTAAAGTCAGTGAATTTATACTGCCTAACAAGCAATGTAATCCACTTCGACTAGATACAATCTTGCCAATCCATATTGTGGATAAAGTGCTTCAAATCTACATACCCGTTTCGGATAAGGAAGATCAACTAATTTGGAAATTATCTACCGTAGGAAACTTTATGACAAAGTCTGCTATGCAGCTCATTACTAAACATCAACCTAACTCATCAACTTCAATAATGCAAAATATTTGGCGTTTGTACATCCCTCCCAAAATTCAAAGTTTCCTTTGGAAAGCTTTAACTGATTGCCTGCCAATGACTGACAAAATCAACCGATTTGTGATCTCATTCCCACCCGCCTGCTTCGTGTGTGGAGCTCCTTCAGAAAACACATATCACCTGTTTTTCGACCGCCCCTTCACACTATCAAAGATAGCTAAATTTCAATCTAGAATGGGACATGTCTAGACCATTATTCGATCAACAAATCACGATGATCGACAAACCTTCCTAAAGAATAATACAAAATCGGAACAATGCTTTTTATGGTATTATATCTGGTTACACAATAAAAAATCTTCAAAAATGCACACTCTCCTCACATCCCTGCTGATATGACGTAATTTCAATATATGAATGGGAAATCATCCTTCAAATCCGAATGCCTAACACAATCTCAACCCGTTAAGACACGCGTCAACAGAAAAAATATATTCTGGAAACGACCCGCTCTAGGATGGATTAAAGTCAACTTGATGTCTCAGTGCCCCGACCCTTAATCAGATAAAACTGCCCGCTCGAAGCCCACCCTATGACCCACAACGAAAAACAAGCCTTGCAAAGAGATGCAGACATTCTCCATGATGCGGTTCCCTCCGATCCGTTCCCGGGTTGGGTTAAGTGAACATCCGAGCGATTGCCTTCGCGGATGCAAACGCGCTCACAAGGCGCACAACAAGAATAAGACCTCCCAAAGGGTATGCGTTTATCGCATTTATAGTCAGAGACTCCGACGGTAAAGTGTTATTTCTCAACCGCAAGTCAATCACATATGGAACAACTCTTAGGGGTGAAGCATTGGCAGCACTGTTCGCAATCCAGGAAACAACACGTTTCTCAACATCTAATATTATTCTAGAAGGAGACAATCTATCAGTAATCAATGCAATTAAAGATATTTGGTACATTCCGTGGCAGATTTCTACAATCATCTCTGACATCAAGAAAACTGTGCAATCTTTTGCAGGTTTCAAGATTTACCATTACTATAGAAAGACAAATATGACAATGGATCTTCTAGCATCAGGACAATGTGATCACGATAATATCAAGTCAATTGGAGATGAAGTTCAACTTTGACGGAGCATTCTGCGGTACCTGGCGTTCATGTCAAGATGGAGACGGGGAGCAGATTCGTGGATTTCTCGACTGTAACGCGTCGTTTTCTAATAAAATTTTGACGTGGGATGACCTTCCCTTAAGAAGGGATCCCATTTTTCACCTTGTATAAAAAAAAAATTCTATTCTAATTTTGTGAAGATTGTAATATATTAAGACAAGATTTCTCCTAATCCTATCCACTAATCAAATTAGCAAATAAAAAATAACCCTTAATTCTAAAGACACCATCCCCCTTCCCTAACTTTCCCTACGATCTCCTTCCGTTTCCTCTGCCTCTCCTTCTTAACGCCAAAACATCGTCCAGATTCACTTCCGTCTTTGCTGATTGGGGTCTCCCCTGACGTTCCACAGTCATCTTCATCTCCTCCCGTGTTCATGTCCTTCTACTTTGTTGTTTCTCCATCCAGAGTTTTCAATTTCCCTTTTACGCTATGATCGAATTTATGACCTAGAAATCCAGAGCCGTCATTTGCTTGTTCATACTGGGGGATGAAGGTAAATTAATCAAATTGGTTGTGTAATCAACCATCTTTCGTAGGATTTTAAAGAAAGTATGAGATTGAGATGTAAGTCTTTCATAGGACGGTTGTGGATGGTTGTTGTAAGTCTCTTATATATGAATATAAGATTCAATTTTCTCTCGCTTCAGTTTTTCTTTCTTGTACATGAACATGAGTATGAGGTTGAAGGTTCAGAGGCATTAGCTGCTTTCGAATCCGGAATGAACCGCCAAATTCAGTGAGGAATGCTATGGAAAGGTGAATTCAATGGGTTTACTATGAGCGTTTACTTAAAAAAGGATAATATTAGAGTTGCTTTAGTTTTGATCGTGATAAACTTTTATTTAAGAAAGTAGAGTGAGCGAAATATTATACGTATTCCAGGAAATACATTCAAGGAAGCAAGATGTTATTGAGGGAAGTGAAAAGTGAGTGAGGGAAGCGAGATATGAGCAAGGGAAGTATAAGGAGTGTAAGGGAACCATGAGATGGAACAGGGAACGAGTTCCAGAACTAGGAGAAAGCCAAGCACGACAAAACGCGTGAGACGTGGAGAGGCGAATATGCGTGAAAAGTAGTTAGGAGAATCTTAACAAACTTGGAACGGTCAAACAAAGATAGAGGAAATCTGGATCGAGTATGAGACGATTAGATTAAGGTTGTTAAGATTAGATATTATAGTTGTAACCGATAATAGTATATCTATTAAACTAATAGGAGAATCTGTGGATTTAATATTAGTTTATAGGATATAAGATTATCGTAAAACATCTCATGAGAGATGAGATAAATAGTGGAAGGATTAGGGATTAAGTGTGGTTGCACAATAGAGAAAACACAACCTAGGCTTAGAGAAGAGAGAACAATGTTGTAATGTTGGTTCGGGTGCGAGTGAGAGAAGAGATTAGTGTGTGTAATACAAGCTCTCTTTTGTAACGAACCATATCAATAAAGTATTGTTTGAAAATCCTTCTAGTGAAGAAACTGAAGGTAGTGATTTTACTCAACATAGTTTTGTTGAGGTTTCACTCTAAATAAGGAGTGTTCACTATACTAAGTGTTTGATCAAATTCTGCTGCAATAACTTCAGGGAAAGAACACTTCCTTTCCTGAGACCAAACTGACGATTCGATCCAGCAATTGGTATCAGAGCAAGGTTATCATCAGTGAGAAACGTCGTCAAGCTTAGCAATCAATGATTCCTTCTGGAAGCCTCCAATCCTCAAGACCGGAGAATACGACTGGTCGGAGGGGCAATTCGAGTTCCATGTGTGTTCTCTGAACGACAGGTATGGAAAGTTGTGGAACATGAAAACGGTAAGGTGTGGGCCGACGCAACAAAGACGACTAAAAAGGACAGAAAAGACTACGTCGATGCAGTTTACAAGGTACTGGAGCTCAACAACCGTGCAAAGAAGATTCTCCACATGGCTCTCGGACCATCCAACCTGAGGAAAGTTCTCCGTTAAAAATTAGCACATGACATATGGGAAGCACTGAAAAGAATGTACGGAGAAAATGAGGATGTGAAGGAAAATCCCATCTTGGCAGTACTAAAAGACTACGACAACGTAGCCCAGCAGAAATGAGAGTCCTTGGAAGAATTTCATTCCCGATTCCAAGGATATGTCGGACAACTTGAATTCATTAGGATAAGTCATGCTAGACTGGAAGATCACTCATCAATTCCCTGCAAGCACTAAACTCAAAGTGGGACGCCATCTCCCTTGCCCTTCAAGTACAAAACGACATAAAGCTATCACCTTAGAGGAACTGGTCGGAAGGATTCAGAGAAATGAAGGATACAACAAAGGAAAACTACCCGATGGGAGGCAGCAAAATCCCAAAGTATTGCTCTCAAGATTGAGAAAGCGTTTGATCTGGCCCAAGTTGAAGGTGGAGAAGAGGATGCTGACAAAGAAATTGCCCTCATCACCCGAGAATTCAAGAAGGTATGGAAAGAAATTCGTGACACACTCCGTACCTCAGAAGGAAACAAAGATATGAAAGATGTGATATGTTACCACTGTTGGAAGAAGGGCCACTTTGCTAGAAATTGCTTCAAGAAAAAGGCGGGAGAACCACCCGTACATGCTGGAAAGAATGCAATGGTAGCAATATGGGGAGAATCTGAATTAGACTAGGACGCGTCCCTACCAATTTAAGACATGTGTCTAATGGCGAACGAAGATCCCATAGAGGAAGAGGTAACGAAATCCATGCTCCTAGTAAAACAAAAACAAAAATTTAAAGAGTGTCTTATTAATCTTGTTAGAAAATTAGGAAATGAAATTGGCGAGCTCTCGAACGTTGTTGAAGAAAAGGAGGAAATCTGCTCCAAAACAATAAATTCTGGACAGAAAAGGTAAAATACCTGGAGAAAACACCCTCCTTTACTTCAGGGGCGTGTACTAAGTGTCCCGGCTTGGAAGATGAAGTCTCTTCCCTAAACAAAAATCTAAACATTCAAATATCTCTTAAAAATGCATTGTGTTGTTCTGAAAACAAGTTATTAAAAGAATTAGAAAACCTTAGGCTTGACGATGAAAATAAAAAGCATGCCTGAAAAGCTAAACTTGAAAAAGAAAACTTCACAAAAAGGTTTGTTTCTCGTCCTGAACTAGGCTACACAGAACCTTCTGTTGGTCAAACCAAGGAAAGGTCGGACACTATGGAAAGTGTTCCTGAAATCTCTATCGAACCTTGTAAAGGTCCATATTGTGGACAAAAACATGGTGAGGAAAAAGGGAAGGATCAGATTCCCTCAAGTTCGACTAAACCATGGTTTGATGGACAAAAGGCTTATAACATACTTATGCGACAAGGAATTTCGCTACCTTAGGACAGTTAGAGTTACTGGCTCCGTTTACTGGGGCATCCATTCAAAGCTTAGAACACTTTTCCTTCCGACCTTCATGTGGCTCAATCAAGTCCAAAACAAGAAATCTTCCAAGATTGACTTCGAGGCACGTAAAGAAAATAAGGCAATATGGTCGGGGCAGAGTAAGTACGTTAATCTCATATGTCACAAAGTTTGCTAGCACTGTGGAAAGCAAGGTCATTATAAACATGGATGCTATGCTAGGAAACGCATGATTGAAAGAAATCAATATTCCTATGGCACCCCTAAGGATAAAATGACACCAACAATTAAGAGGGAAAAGTATGATAAAGCATCTAATCTGACCAACACCATTCCTAAAGTATCTAATTTGAGAAATGCTACCCCTAAACCCAGTAAGCTTAAGCTTACTTGTGTAGATAAAAACTAACGTTATACATGCAGGGGGAATGACGAAGAGTTCCTGGTACATAGATAGTGCTTGATCAGGTCACATGATGGGAAACAAGGACTGGTTCGTTTCACTTCAACAATGCTTAGGAGGAGCTATCACTTTCGGAAACGAAAGCAAAAGAATAATCACATGTATAGGAAATGTAAATATCTCAAGTCATGTCACAATGGAAAATGTCAACATGGTGAACAACCTCAAGTTTGATTTCCTAAGCGTAGCTCAACTATGTCAAGGAGGCAAAAATGAGGTTGCCTTCACCATAAAAGGTTGTTTAGTTGTAAATGTTGAGACATGAAAGATAGTGCTGAAAGGGATATGCGACGGAAAGATATATCTTGTAGACCCCTCATTTATCCCGGACAGGGGAAGTGGGCCTTGCATCACTCAAAGCTGAATCAAAACCGTGGCAGGCATGCTAGTCTCAAGCTACTGGCTAAACTTCATTCAAAGGAACTGGTGGAAGGGATACCCAATATCGACGCCCAAAGTGATCAAGTATGCAATGCGTGTGTAAGAGGTAAGCAAGTAAAAAACTCATTTAAGTCCAAGAAAGCGGTAAGAACCTCCAAGCCACTTGACCTCATCCACATGGATCTATGCGGACCAATGAGATCTCTCAATCGTGGGGGAAATAGATACGTCTTTGTTATTGTCGACAACTACTCCAGGTATACATGGACCATTTTCCTCTCCTCCAAGGAAGATGTATTCTCAGAGTTTGTGGTATGGAAGAAGCATGTAGAGATTAAATTGAGAGTCCTTTGAAGGCCATTCGTACTAATCACAGAATGGAGTTTGACAATTCCCTGTTCCTTTCCCTGTGCAGGGGAGAGCGATATAGATCATAACTTCTCCGTGCCAAGAACTCCCCAGCAAAATGGAGTTCTAGAAAGGAAAACCGAACCTTGGAGGACATGACACATACATTACTCATCGCTAGTAGGCTACCAAGGAATTTTTGGGCAGAAGCACTCCATGCATCTTGCTACATCCTAAATAGAGCATTCCTAAGGCCCTTGATCAAGAAGACATCCTACGAACAACTAAAGGGAAGAAAACTCAATGTATGTCACTTACTTGTCTTTGGCTGCATGTTTTTCCTCACATCAATGACAAGGAAAACTTGGGTAAGTTCGATACAAGGAGCGATATCGGTATCTTTGTGGGGTACTCATCCCACATCAGTGCATACAAGATCTTCAATCAAAGAAATAGAAAATTAGAGGAAAATGTCCACATGAAGTTCGAGGAACACAACATGGTAGGTGATGAGCTTCAGGATCCAAGCGCGCCCCCACTTGCTGAAGAAGATATCTTTCACCCTCTAGAAACTCCAGAGCTTAACTCAGAAAGCGGCACGAAAGCTTCCCCGACCACAGATGAAGGACGTGTCCCTTCTACAAACAAAGCCACACAATCTTAGGGTTCCCTGTCTCATGAGGTCCATATGGAAGATGGGGAAAGCAGTAATCCAGAACCACGAGACAATACCAACTCCTCTCAGGCCATCAACGCAGCTGGAGAAGATGGACCTAGACTCCGCTTCCCTCCCTTCTGGATGAACGACTATGTGAGTTGTTTCGCCTCCATGCATGAAAAAGTCCCAGACTCCTCTCAAGTTATAAGCAGGGAAACAAGCACTCCTGGACAGAATTCCTATGCCTTCACCATGTTCGTTTCCCTGGAAGAACCAAAGAATGTCAATGAAGCTTTGAAAGATCCAGAATGGGTAAGAGCTATGCTAGAAGAGCTTCATCAGTTTGAAAGGAACAAGGTGTGACGACTGGTACCAAGGCCAACAAATCGAACCATCATTGAACAAAGTGGGTATTCAGGAACAAGCTGGATGACAAGGGAGAAGTAATGAGGAATAAGGCAAGACTGGTTGTTAAGGGATACAATCAACAAGAGAGAATCGACTACGATGAGACCTTTGCTCCCGTCGCAAGACTTGAGGCTATCCGGCTTCTTATCGCCTATTTAGCGCATCATGGATTCAAGCTATAACAGATGGATGTCGAGACAACTTTTCTCAATGGTGTTCTAAAAGAGGAAGTGTACATGGAACAAACCCCAGGCTTCAAAAATCCGGAGAATCCATAGCATGTATACGTCCTTGACAAAGAACTGTACAAACTCAAAAAGCACCAAGGGCTTGGTACGAAAGGTTTCCATAGTTTCTTCTCTCCCATGGATACATACGAGGAGAAGTCGACAAGACTCTATTTCTGCTGAGAGAGGGAAAGCACACTCTGGTTGTGCAGGTCTACGGGGACGACATCATTTTCGGATCCACAAACGATTCCCTGGTCAAACAGTTTACAAAGCTTATGGAAAGCAAGTTTGTGATAGGGCTAAAACTACCCATAAGCGTATGGGTTCAATTGTAGCTTTTCAAGTGTCGCTCTCACGAGGAAAAAGTAGTATCTTTGTAACTAAACTAGTAAGCTAAGTCTTAATAAGATAATTTGATGATTATGCTACGAAAATGAGAAAACACAATTTGGAAAGATATGTGAATGAGAAATATCTAGCATTAAGGCTCACCACAACAACTCCTTGGTAGATTACAAGATGCGTTCATCAAAGAATAGCATGGACATGTTTGATGGTAAGCAATCAAATATATCTACTAATTCCTTTCAGACAATAGTACACGTATCTAAACTCCAACTAACAACCACTGTCGCAAAAAGTTAATCAAGCTTAGACTAATATGCACTTAGAAACTAGAACTAGACCTGGTTAACATCCACTTTCGTGCTCAGCTAAGTCCAACCTAACCTAGGTTTCTATGATTACTTTTATCTCCACAAGAACAAACAAGTCTATTCGGGTTTAATTCTAGGTAATTCCAACATAAACAATCTCCTTTCAGACTCATGCCATGTCTAATTGAAATCTATAGGTATCTCCTTTCAAACGCAACCTAATAGAATTCTAATTAATTATCTCAATCTGAATAAGAATGCTATAATTAAATCAAACAAGAAATCATGCTATCAAAGACAAACATAAGAAGAAAATCTGCCAATTCATTATTAGGATCACCCCAATCCTAGAAATATGGTTTTAGCTATGCATAATGGAAGAAACAATCAAAAACATCATAAGAATAGAGAAATTCATAGATCTAGATGAGAATAAGAGAAGTACTTGATTCAATCTAGAATAGAACACTCCAATCTTTGAGAAATTTTAAATAATCTCCACAAATTGAAAACTAGGGTATTCAAAGTGGCTAAAGAGAGGTAGAGAGAGAGGTAGATCTCCAAACAAGTTCTAGAAACCTATTTATAACTCTCAAAAGATAATACTAAAGTAACCCCCAAGAAGCCCAAATGTTACAAGGAAAAACACCCAAACTCGGAGATGACATGCCGAACTCGGGCCGATACTCGGCAGAGGCTTGGGCCGAGTATCCCTCTGGCTCGTGCTTACTCGGGCGGATAATCGACCGAGGTGGAGGTCGAGTATCCCACTGTCCCGTAGAGTATCTCGTTGACTCAGGCTGATACTCGGCCAAGGTACAAGCCGAGTATCCCTCTATTGACTCCATTTCAAATGTAGCTCGTCTCGGCTCGTTCCCGTACTTCCTTGACCCTGTCTTCCTTAAGTTCCCGCCTTTACAATCCTTTGACTCAAACACCATCATATGAACGCTCATGATCTCCAAGGAAAACGCCTCAAAAACACCTGAAATCATCAAACACAAGAGTAGACACCGACTCTACAAAAACCTATGAAAATAAAATAAAACAAGACTAGAAAGAAGCAAGACGACTCTAATAAGATGAAATAAACATGACCTAAACTAGACTAAAACGCATGCTATCAGTTTGAAATGAGAATGGTCGTAGAACTTTAATTCTTCCTTGGGCCATGTAATACAAACTGAGGAAGGCAGGAAAGTTCATCAACAAAAATATATTCAAGAGTGCATCAAGAAGTTCGGAATGACCGGCGCTAAAACATTCTCAACACCCATGTCTCCAAATGACTCGTTAGGAAAGGATGATCACGAGGGAAACGTTGACCACACGTTATACTGGGGAATGATTGGCTAGCTGCATTACCTAACGGCAAGTAGGCCAAATGTTATGTATACTGTGTGTTTATGTGCCAGGTTCCAAGAAAATCCAAAGGAAACACATCTCAAGGAAATCAAAAGGATACTTTGCTATCTTAGGGGGATGAATGACTTATGTCTCTGGTATCCTAGGGGAGGATATCTAAATCTCATCAGGTACACGGAAGCGACTTTGTAGGGAATCGAGTGGATAGGAAGTCTACCTCATGAATGGCCCAATTCCTTGGACCGTGTCTAGTATCACGAGGACCAAAGAAGCAAATGTCCGTAGCACTCTCCACAGCCGAAGCCGAGTACATTGCCGCAGCAGCCTGTTGCTCTCAACTCTTATGGATCAATAAACAACTAAGTGGCTTTAGTATCTTAATAAATTCTGGCCCCTATATTTTGTGATAACACAAATGCAATAAATATCTCTAATAATCTTGTGCAACACTCATGAACTAAGCATATTGAGATCAGACACCACTTCCTTCAGGACTATGTGGACAAAGGGATAGTGACAACGGAAGTCTGACGCACAGAGAATCAAATTGCCGACATCTTCATAAAAGCACTGAACAGGGAAACGTACGAGAAACTATGAATGGAAATCGGTATGATTTCCCTTAACTAAGTGTTTTACTTCTTTGAATAGCCCTGATGACTGGTGTAGAATAGCAAATTCCTTTATTACTTAACTAACTCTCACAAAGTCATGCTGAGTTCTCACTTCTCTGACATGTATATGTGCCTTCCACGACTACTCTATAAATGCAAGTTACATGTCCATAACTGAACTATTATGTTGACAAGATTGTGTATTTACGTGAAAGCATGTTTTTATTTCTGAACCAAAAGAATCTTCCTGATGACCTTTTATCCCAACATTACAAACCCAAATGATGGAGGAAATCTACATCCCACCCTTAGCTTCTCATAATAGAATAGTTCTATGAGTCCTTCTTCCGTACATTAACTGAACTAGTCTATTATAATTATAAAAAACGTTCATGAATACATCTATATTATTTTTGTGTATCGATCTCCTTGTGACACCGTCTTGGTTCGATACCTCTAAGCATTACACTACTTCACTACGGTACAATGCAATCGCGGGAAACGAAAGGTGTGTGTTTGAATTTAATTGGAATGAAGAATGTGCATGGTTATGGGAACATATAAAAATTAATATGGGGTGACACCGAAGATTGATAAATAAGTAATGCGGATCTTGGGAAAAGTGCAATTGACAGATGTGACAGCCGTCTGAAAAGCCACTGCTATGATAAAAGTTTCACATACTCATTATAGAGCATTGACCAAGTGGTTGGATAGGTTCACAAAACCCAAAACCCTTCACCCTCTCATTTTCTCACCTTCATTATCTCACCACTCCCATTATCTCATTCTCTCAGCACTCTCTTCACCCATTTCTCTCCCAAACACACATAACGTCTAAAACAAAATGTCCAGTTCATCTTCAACCATCGATCACGAGGATCTCCGAACAAAACTTCTAGAATTCGACATCGGTATCAACAAACTCATAATCCCTAAGGAAGCACTAAATTCAATAGCCACTGAATCCACCATCTAAGAAAACCAAAATACGGAAAACCCTACCGTCGATATCATGTCGACAACCAACGCCGCCGTCAACAACCAAGAAATGTACGTGCAGAACCCGGAATCGGCGTTGGTCCTATATCATCCACTGAAAGCCCAACCCATCATTACCAAAGAAACCCAAGAAAAATAGCCAAACCCTAACCCTACCTTCACCACAAAACACCAAGAAAAATAGAGTACCACAGATCCAACACCCCCCAAGAAACTAAACAACCATCCACAACACTCCCCAGAGTAGAACCCCACCGCCGGTCATCACAACAACTGCTGCAGACGTAATGCGTGATCTGGGAGAAGATCACAAGGAAAACAAAGTGAAGAAACCTGCCACTAAGCGTAGCAAAAAATGTATCCCTGCTACTCCCACTAAAAGGAAAACCAGTGCTTCGTCCAAAACATCAACTGTGTCCGTTCATTCGGGCAAAGAAGAAGAGTTTTTCCCCAAGAAAGTGAAAGTTGAATGACATCCACAAAGAATCACACGAGGGACAATTGCTAAAGGTGGAAAGGTGAAAACAGAGGTGGAGGGACATGTATCCCTAGAAGTCATTACTCGGCCAATCATTAAGGAGATGATCTACATAGTAGAATTCTTGAAAGAAAATGGACTCTTGCCAGTACACTAGCTACTGGACCATCAAGGATGGACCGTCATCTTCATCCCAAAGTCTTCAAAACTGTGAATCTCATTCGTGAATACTGCTCCTCCCTCTCTCTAGCCATAAATTCTTCTGGTATGATTGCGTCCTACAAAATTTGGACACTCCCCTTATGTTTACCAGTAGAGAGTTAGCTAGCATTTTGAAAGTACCACATGAAGGATATGAAATGTTCGCTAAGGGTGGTTGACCTAAGGACACAAAGGTCAGTGCGGTTCAAACAGTTTTAGGAGACCCGAGAGAAATACTTACCGGGGACGTGACAGTTTCCTGATGTCAACCACAAACAAAATTACTCATTATCTGCTGCTATCCAATGTTATTCCCAGAGAACAAAAGAAAATCTAGTTGCCGATTCAGGATGTGTTGCTCATGGAAAAATTGCTTGCAAAAGAAATAATAAGTCTTCCAAATATCATGATGAGACATATGGTTGCATTTTTTGAGGTAGTAGTTAGGAAGATTCTTGAGTGTCACAAGGTCTATAGAGAGATGACGAGTGATTAGATTACAGTAAAGAGTTGGGGAGTCTACCTTGAAGAAAATGTTGTTCCAGATGGGTGAACATGGCTGGGGACACGTTTCGGAGGATAAGGCTAAGGGAAAAGAAAGGGTTGAAGAACTTGCGAAAATTCAGGATGTGCTTGATGAACTTCCACGACAGGTTGACGTCCAGACTCGTCTGAGACAGTTGTGCGAGCTGAATGCGCTGTTGGTTGAACAAGTTTTTCGGCTTAACCGTAAGGTTTCGACTCTCCACGAAGACTATCTGTTTTTCAAAGCACGTAAGGAACCTGCCCAAGTTCAGTCTTCAACCGATGACAACTCGGACTTAGACTGATCTTTCCCAAGCTGTTGTACTAGTCCCAAATCACCATCCCTGGCACATCTTCTAATCTTCTTTTGGTTTCTTTTGCTCATCCTTTTTCTATGACTGCATGAAATTTAACAAAACTGATCCTTTAAGTGTGTGTTGAACTGCGTTTTTATAGTGCCAATCAGTTCGGCACTTTACATGTTTGGGTTTGATTATTTTGTGTTGGTAATGTGCTTCTTAGTTGCATAATGCTTTAATGTTTCTATTTGATGATGCCAAAAGGGGAAATATTAGATAGGTTAGCATTTTGAGGGGGAATGACTTGCTAGAGAATCTGGGAGTAATTAATCGTAGGGGGAACAAAGTAGGTGCTAGAGTGAACCTTGTCCAAGTTTAGTCGATTTAAGCTTAGGTTTAATTTAAAAGGTTAAGGGTGTTTGTCACCATCAAAAGGGGGAATTTTTTAGAGTTCCTTGATTTTGATTATGATAAACTCTTATCTAAGGAAGTGAAGTGAGTGAAGTATTGCATGTATTACAGGAAATACACTCAAGGAAGTAAGATGTTATTGAGGGAAGCGAGAAGTGAGTGAGGGAAGCGAGATGTGAGCAAGGGAATCACGAGGAGTGTAAGGAATCGTTAGATGGAATGAGGGGCGAGTTCCAGAACTAGGAGGAAGCCAAGCACGACAAAACGCGTGAGACGTGGAGAGGCGAATACGCGTGAGAAGTAGTTAGGAGAATCTTAACAAACCTGGAATGACCAAACAAAGATAGAGGAAATCTGGATCAAGCATGAGGCGATTAGATTAAGGTTTTTAGGATTAGATATTACAACTGTAACTGATAATATTATATCTATTAAACTAATAGGAGAATCTACATATTTAATATTAGTTTATAAGATATAAGATTATCGAAAAATATCTCTTGAGAGATGAGATAAATAGTGGAATGATTCGGGATTAAGTGTGGTTGCACAATAGAGAAAACACAACCCAGACTTAGAGAAGAGAGAACAATATTGTAAGGTTAAGTTCGGGTGCGAGCAGTGTTCTAAAAGACGCTAGGCGGGTGCTAGGCGGTGAGGGGGGGCCTAGCGCCTAGCGCCTAGGCGCCTAGGCGGATCAATATTATAATACTTATTTTGTATATTTTAATATAATTTCCTTATATGAAAAATAAATCAAAATATACTGATTCATAATTTTCATAGTAATTCCTAATTTAACTATGTAATTTTAATATAAGCATATAATTTGCTAATCAATCATCCAAAATTCATAGACTTTATAGTATTCGTCATAAATAAGATCTACAAGAGCACAACAAGCAAAAATCATACAGTTTTCAACACATGTTTCCACGTAAGTAATATTAAATAATTATCCATAAGTCATAGTCGCAATCGTAGGCTCTTAGCGGACGTTGGCTGCAGTACGAAGGTGAGGGACAGGGGCCGAACAAGGGTGAGAGGCGGGACAAGAGGTGAGGTGAGGGGAGAGGCATCCGGTGGGACGAGAGGTGACGGCATGACAAGATGGAGGTGGGAGGTAGTAGGGACGACAAAGTTCTCAGTTAAGAGGGAGAGGGTGAGAGCTGAGAGGCGGAGGCGTGGGACGAATGAGAGGGTGGGATTGATTTTTAACTTTTAACCTAAATAAGAACGCATACCCCTTTCAAAAAAAAGAACGCATACCCCCGCCTGGAAAAAAACGTGACGCCTAGGCGCAAGATTTTTTCCCACCGCCTACCAAAAAAGGACTAGCTCCTAGTCAGAACGTTAGTGTGCCGCCTAGCGCCTAGGTGGGTTTTTTAGAACACTGGGTGCGAGTGATATAAGATATTAGTGTGTGTAATCCGATCTCTCTTTGTAACGGACCATATAATAAAGTATTGTTTTAAAATCCTTCTAGGCAAGAACTAGAAGGTAGTGGTTTTACTCAATAAAGTTTTGTTGAGGTTTCCACTCTAAATAAGAAGTGCTCACTATACTAAGTGCTTGATCAAATTCCGTTGCAACAACTTCAGGGAAAGAATACTTCCTTCCCTCAGACCAAATCGATGATACGATCCAAACAGATAATCTAACTATTATATAGATGCAATTTCTGGTGTGAAACATGTTTAAGGTCTCGCACTGTCCGATCTAGAAATCTAACGCTCAATATTAAAAGAGGGAAATAAAATAAAGGAAAGGGGAAAATAAAGAAGACCATTTTTGTTCATTTTCATTCAAAAAGGGAAATATGATTTTTTAATTTCACATTCCTTAGCTCCTATTTACCAGTCCTTCCCATCAAATATGCTCCTAGCGAACTCAAAACCTTACTCCCACGCCTCATTGATTCTGCTCCCATCACCATTGCGAATTTGATTGCAGCTACTCCTAAGTAATTGAAGGTCGAAGGTGAAAGCAAGAGGGAGAGAAAAGGAAGTTGAAGAGGAGTATGAAATCAAAAATTCGGATTCTGAAGAGGAAGAGATCAAAGATGGAGTAAAATTTGGAGAAGAGGAGGATGCAATAGAAGACGAAGAAGGCGCTCAATCTGGAGAAGAGGTCAAAAAACTCGAAGGTGAAGAAGGAGGTAAAAATTTGTTTTGCTGTTAAATTTCAAATTTGTTGTAAAAGTAGGGTTCTCTGCTACTTCATTGTTGTATGAAATTTGGACTTGAGGTGTAGATCTGGAGAAGGGATGCGTAGCTAAAGCATGAAATTAGGGTTCTCTATGATTGAATTTTTGATTTTTGATTTTCCTGTGTTAATCTGGAAAAAGCACAATTGATGTGAAATTCGAAAGTTCATGTTCACAATTATGATGTTCATGTTCCCAAATAGAAACATAATTCTTACTATTTACTGGTTTTAGTGTTGCTGAAACTTGCTTCATTAACTTGGCCTAACCAAGCTGAAAAATTCTAAGTTTGAAATGTCAATATAATCATCTAAGCAGTTCCTCATAGAATCTAAAATAGAACCAAAGTGACACGCAGAATGGTTTCTTCAATGGTTGGTTGTGATTATATGTTCACATTATCATTCTAGTTTTCATAATTAATGGAATTATATGCACATGTATATATTTACATAATTATGCTTTGTGTTATTAATTGTGGTTCTCGTTCACATTTACTATGGTCATGTTCATATTAAAGGACGTTAGGTGCACATATAATCTTTAAATTCTTCTATACTTTTGTTATTAAAAATATGTTATTGGTGAAATATGAATAGTAATTAGTGATTTGCTACCATGCTTGATCTTGTTTTCTTTCTCTATATCTCAGTAAATTGCTATTCTATAGCATGGAGACGAGGAATACTTTTCATCAGTTTTGACTAGTCCTACGTTCTAGAATCTAATGATTTTATCAACAGTTTTCCTCTTCATAAGTAACATGTGTTGGACTTGAACTGCACAATTTATTTAGTTTCTATGATTTAAAAAATAGTGTGTGATGCAGGTTTATCTAAAGCATATCACTGAACATTGTTAGATTTTCATAAGTTTTTAGTGGTTGAAAATATGTTGGTAATATGATGGACAATAATTGATGATTTATAACTGAGATTGATGCTATAAGTTGATGTATTTATACATGTTCATGTTTCATATTGTGATGCTCACAATAATAATCATTAGGTGCATATATAATAGAAAGATGTTCATTATTAGTTGATACATGTTCATGGTTAACATTATTATGATCACAATTAAACTCATTAGGTTCATAAATAGTGACACCAAATTCATTGTTGATTTGGAAGTTGTTTAGTTATGGTTAGCTTATGGGTAGTAATTTGTAATTTATTACTGAGTTGTACGCTTTGATTTGATGTTAGTAATATATATGTTCAAGTTTAACATTATTATGTTCACATTTAAAATGATTACGTTCACATCTAGTGGCAACAAGTTCATGGTTAATTTGCAAATTACTCATTAGTATTGACTGATGTATATAGATTCTAATGGTGTATTATAAAGTTAACATGAAGAGGATGTAGAAGATGAAGATGAAGATGATCGAAAGGGGGTGAAAATGAAGAAGATAGTGTATGTGGAAATGACAGTGAAAGTGAAGAAGAAGTTATAGATGATCACAAGGAGGGGTGTAATTAGGGTTTAAAATGGATCGGGTGATGGGTGGATGTACCATTTCCATCACCCATCTGCCTAATATTTTCTCCATCCAATCCACCCACCACCCATATATAGTTTCACCCATCATCCACCCGTCCATTATCCACGGGTGAAACGGGTGCGCCCACCTAAATTTTCCATCACAAATTCATAACTTCATATGCATAATTTAAGGTCGTTACAAAACTTCACAATCCGAATAATTCATATTCTACATGTTTAATACAATACATAATGTCAAAAATATCACCAATAATAGGTAAAGTGAAATCGAAAATACAACAAAAGGTAATAAAAATAAATAGACAATCTCATAAGAGGAGAAACGAAGGGTTGAGGCTGGCCGTGAAGGTGAAATCAGATTTGAGAACTGAAGGAGGGAAAAGAACGTTGATAAGTTGCTGCTTTGCAAAACAGCAAAAGAGGAGAAAAGAACGAAGGGAATTGTGACTTCACTTGTGCGACGGCGTGAATCAGTGCTGCGTATAAGAGGAGAAACATTTTTAATTTAGGGTTTGGTATTATTATATATTTTAGTTAAAATTCTATTATAAATTAATATTCATATATAAAATTCTATTTTTTATATGTAAAAAAATCGGGTGATGGATGACGGGTGATGGTTGGGTGGCGGGTGGCAGGTGATGTTTCATCATCCATATCCGATCCATCACCCATTTCACCCATCACCCGTTTCACCCATCACCCATTTATTTCGGGTTTTTCATCCATGAAAGGCGGGTTGGGTGACGGGTGAAACGGTCGTCCGCGGATAATTTAAACCTTAGATGTAATGAAGAAGATAATGCAACTAGCAGTGAGGATAGAGAAATTTGAACCTGATGATGATGATGAGGAAGATGGAGATATCTCTTGGTCAAATTTTCTTGTACTAGTAAGATGTGAAAGAGAAGATACAAGGATGCAATAGAGTATTGAATGGTCTCTTGGTTACAGGAAGATGAACTTAGTTTTAGTTTTATTTTCAAGTGTTGTTCTTATTTTGATATCATGTGGGGAACATTAAATAGAATTGCTTTGTTATGATACAATGCATAAAATTTGGAGTTTTCAGGACATGTCTAGTTGGAATGGTTGTGTTAAATATGTTCATTGAGATTAAGATATTGAAAAGTGGTCATGTTCATATTTAGTGTACAAAGGTTCACGTAAAAGGTGACCTTGTTTGCAAATAGTTTATTAATGTTCATGATGAACACATGTTTCATCTGATATAATGCATGGATTTCGCATCTTCCAAGGCTAGTTCTGGTTTGTATAGTTGTGCAAAACAGGTTCGTTTTTGTCAATATATTACAATGATCATGTTAAATTTAGTGCAAACATGTTCATATTTGAGGTTATCATGTTCACAAACAATGTGTTAATGTTTGTGCTGAACAAATATTTTCATTATGCTCATATATAGCGTGACACTTTGAACAGTGCATCACCAACAATGATCAACAAACATACCCCAAATGTATTCATCATCTGTCTATTTATGTCCATGTGTTCAATAACTTAGTGAGGTGATTATGACATCATAGAAATTTCTATGGAGTAGAACTCCTTTTGTGCAAAATATAAACTAACTAGTCAATGAATCAACATGTAACTGTACAACCAAACTTCTAGATTTTGATTAATATTGAAAGGTCTAAATCTAAAGCGTGTTCTTTTAATAAAGACAACCTTGGCACAAAAAGGCTTATACTAATCATAGAAAACAATATTCAACTCTGTTCATTTATATAATAACAGCTAGCAAGTAACAATTTATTTATCAAATTAATGAAAAAGGGCAATCCACAGATTTAAAACCACAACAACATGCAACAATTTTCTTGAGAAATAATCTCGGGGGTGATTACATGGAAGTCCTTGGAAACTATGTCATCATAGAGTGCAATTTGGACTCTGCAAGCATAGCAACAATACAACTTTGGACCCTCTGATTCTTGCATCTAAATGCTTGACGAAGGAGATTAATTTGGTTGTGAGAAGAAATTGTCTGGTTCAGATCCTTCACGTTCTCTTTTTGGATTGAACGCAAGCAGGATTTGACAATAGGGCAAGAGATAGGAGAAGATGGAGGAATAGAGAGTATGAGATAATGACATGCTTTTTAACAGTAAAACATAAAAAAACTCTAAATTTAAACTTTAACTCTTTAAATTGTACTGATATGCACAATCTTGATGGCACCAAAGGAGTTCTTTAGGCGACAAAATGGGGCATTTTCACTCACTTGAGCAACACAATGGAGCATAGGAGGAGTCGGAAGCAAAGTCACCAAAGTACGCTAAAAGCCGAGAGTGGAAGTGCACTTACAGAGACAAAACCGCGGTCGCGGTCAACCAACCGAGGTTGCGGTTCCCACCGTCCTATTCAGGTCTTCCTTAGACCAAACCGCGCCCGCGCCTCCCCTGAAGTTAATGCTTGTTTTGACCAATGTTTGTAACTCCTAGCTTTGAAGATGGTCAAATTTGGGGTTTGAAACTTTCTTTTTTGGGGAGTGGTTTTTAAGGAATTCTTAGATTTTGTTGACCATTATCACATAACCTTATTTGTAATTCTCAAGAAAAACTCTCTTTTGTAATTTTGTGTTTCCCTCATTTCTATGAAGAACTAAAGCCTTTTTGGTGTTCATCTTGAAGTTCTAGCTTGGTTTTGGTCATTGTGGTAAGGTTCTTATTTCTCTTGTTCTAATTTGTTTATGGAATTGTTCTTTGATCTCTTGGGCTTAAATTTGTGATTGATTGGTATTAAATTATCTAGAATGATCAACTAGGTTTATTGATGTTTTTCATATTGCTAGGCTTAGATAATTCTATTTGAAGAGTCTTCATCTTTTGTAGCAAACTCTATTTTCATGAACTATTTGTGATTGTCTATAGGATAGAGATCTTAGATTCATGTCAAGTACCGACTATTTGTCAATGGTATTGCATGAACCTACATATCTTTGAGCTTTATACAATCGTGTTATTAAATCTAGGTATTTCCTAGGTTGTAGCATTATTAGGGTTTCTAGGACTATTTGGACTAGTTGCTAGCCATGAAGAAAGAGTAGGACGATCCATTTAAACATTTATTAGAACATTTTTCGTTAAGAATGTAGGACCCACCGACCATACCAACCGCTAGAATGGATAGATGGACCCTTTAATCTACTAGATCTTCATTCACTTCTTATTTGCTTGCTTTTGTGATTTTAGTCATAATACCTACTCCCCCTTTTTGGTTACTAGAAAATCACATAAAGAACTTATCTTGAGAATCTTTGCTCCCTTGGGTACAACCCTTACTACCGCTATACTCTAGTGGGAGTTCGGATTATACTTTGACTAGGCGAGGCGACTTTAGCCTTTGTCAAATTTGGCGCCGTTGCCGGGGAGCAACATTTTCGTTGTTTAAGTTTTTTGTGTGATTACTATTGGTGTGGACCTCATTGATGGTCCACACCCGTTCCACTAATTCACCTCTTCTTGATTTTGAATCAGAGATCGAGCGGACGCATTTACGGAACTTGAGGCACGCCCTACAAAACCTTGTTGTGGAGGACATGGCTGCTCGTACACTACGAGAGCTTACGGCTCCTAATCTTGCTCAACAACCCTTGGCGATCGTAGTGCCACCATTAGATCCCGGTGTGTCCTTTGAGTTGAAATCCGGTGTCATAAATCTCCTCCCAAAGTTCCATGGGTTAGCCGGTGAAGATCCAATCATGCATTTGGGTGAATTCCATGACATATGCATGTGTAGCAAGCCAACCAATGTCACGGAGGAGCAATTCAAGATGCGAGCCTTTGGTTTCACTTTAAAGGATACCGCGAGAAATTGGTATTACCATCTTACGGCGGGATCCATTGACACTTGGCCTAAGCCATACAAGGCCATCCTCAACAAGTACTTCCCCGCTAGGAAGTCCACCGCTTTGAAGAAAGCCATTGCCAATGTTGAGCAAGAGGATGATGAGAAGCTCTATGACTATTGTGAACGTTTCATGAGGTTGTGCGCGAGTTGCCCGTTCCATGGGTTCGATGAGAAGGAATTAGTAATCCACCTCTACAATGGGTTACTAGATCAAGAGAGGAGGATTATAGATGCTGCCTGCAATGGTAGTGTCTTGAACTTGACGCCCGAAATAGCCATGAGCCGGATCCATGATATAGCCGATAGCACAAAAAGCTTTGGTCGGACATATACAAGAAAGGCAGTTCATGCTGCGAGCTCTAGTGTTCCCGATGTAAGTAATGCTTTGGCTGAGATCAAGAGCATGATCGAGACGATGGCGTTGACTAGGAATAATGACCCGTCGACGCGGGCTTGTGGGGTTTGCACCGATGAATCCCACCCTACAGATATGTATCCACAACTTCAGGACACTACCACTACCGTTGATGTCAATGCCCTGGAGGGATATGGACCTCCTAGACCTCGGTTCGGTAACCAAGCTCATAATTACATCCAGAGGTGGAACGATCATGCGGGGTTCCGATATGGTGATTCATCCGGGGCCTAACACAACTGTACTCAGCCGGGTAATAACTTCCGACCACATGCTCAACCAAGCCACCAATACGGGGCTCCTTACAAGCCCAACAAACCACCGGGCTACGGACCTCCCAAGCCATCTACCGATGATTTGTTGAATTCCTTGACCACTCACTTTTCCTCTCATGTCCACAAAACGGAGTCTAGCATAATGAGCATTGAGAAGCAACTTGGCCAACTTGCCGAGGCGATTTCCCAAACACAACAACAACTTTCCAAGAGTTTTCCATCTCAAGCGGTGGTGAATCCAAGGGAGAATGTAAGTGCTATTCATTTGCGGAGTGGTAAGGTGTGTGGAGATGCTCCCATAGCTGAAACGGGAGAAGAAATGGAGGATGCTGCAGAAAGTTTTCCGTGGTCGCGGTCCCCTGACCGCGATCGCAGTTCAGTCACTGTAAGAAACCCGGAGATTTTGGACCAACCGCGGTCGCGGATTACCCACTGAGGCTGGTAATGATAAAGCGAAGAATGTTGAGGAGGAATACTATCAAGATTGAGGGGACTTCCGCCTTTGACAAGAGAACTATGTGCGACCCGATTTCCCTCCTCTCTATGCCGAAAAGCCTCCCGCACCTTTTCTGGAAGCCCTTAAAGACACTCGAAGGCCCGTCGATGACAAGGAGCTCTTCGAGACGTTTAGCAAGTGCGAAGTCAACATCCCTTGCTCAAGCTCATCAAAAGCGTACCCCTGTACGCTAAGTTCTTGAAGGAACTATGCACAATCAAGCGAAAGCAAAAGCTCAAAGGGAAGCAAAAGGTGTAAGTGAGCAAAGGCGTCTCCGCGATGTTCCAACAAAAGGTGGCCAAGAAGTGTAGTGACCCGGGTATGGTAAGCATTCCTTGTACCATTGGTGAGACTAAAATAGATGGTGCCATGTTAGATCTAGGTGCTTCTATTAACGTTTTGCCTTATTCTTTGTATTCGTTGCTTGGCCTAGGACCTTTGAATGAAACGGGGATTGCGATTCAATTGGCCGATAGATCTTCGGTTTACCCGAAAGGGATAGTTGAGGATGTATTGGTTATGGTTGATAACCTCATTTTTTCCCACGGATTTCTTTGTCTTAGACATGGCACCAGAGGCTACGAATTCACTTATCCTACTTGGGCGGCCGTTTATGAAAACAACCAATACTAAAATTGACTTGGCAAATGGTTCACTCACTTTTGAGTTTGATGGGGATGTTGTGAGTTATAACATTTATGATGCTATGAAACATCCTTGTGATGATAACTCTTTGTTCTCTATTGATGTGCTTGATCCAATTATGCAAGATACGTTTGATGTATATGGTTTGGATGAGCTCCAATCCGCTTTAGAGAACTTGGTCGATTCATCGAAGCTAGACCTCACTATGTCTCCCGACATGAGTGAAGTTTTAGCTCAATTGGACTCAAAAGAGCCATTTTTGTCCGGTGGGCCCATGTTACTAATTCCCGAGGCCGAAAGACCTATTCCTTCTATAGTGCAGGCACCGGTGATTGAGCTACAACAACTTCCGGAGCATTTAAAGTATGCTTTCCTAGGTGAGAGTGACACTCTACCGGTCATCATCTCTAGCACACTTACGGGAGTTCAAGAGGATAAATTGGTGGAGGTCCTCAAGAATAATGTGACGGCTCTAGGTTGGACTATAGCCGATATCAAGGGAATAATCCCTTCTACTTGTATGCACTGGATTCTCCTAGAAGAAGGAGCCATTCCTAGTAGGCAACCTCAGCGGTGACTTAATCCACCTATGATGGAGGTAGTGAAGAAGGAGGTGTTGAAGCTCCTACAAGCGGATATGATTTTCCCTATCTTGGATAGCAAGTGGGTAAGCCCTACACAAGTTTTCGTGAAGAAAGGAGGGATCACCGTTGTGGAAAACGACAAAGGTGAGACGGTTCCTCAACGAGCACAAAAGGGGTAGGGGTTTGTATCGATTACCGCAAGCTGAACGCGGTAACTCGAAAGGACCACTTCCCCTTGCCCTTCATTGATCAAATGCTTGAGAGGCTTGCCGGACGGCCCTACTATTGCTTCCTAGATGGATACTCGGGCTACTTTCAAGTGGACATAGCACCGGAAGATCAAGAGAAGATGACGTTTACTTGCCCGTTTGGTACTTTTGCATATCGCCGGATGCCATTCGGGTTATGTAATGCACCCGGGACGTTTCAATGATGTATGGTAAGTATCTTTTCCGAATATATTGAGCACTTTATCGTGGTTTTTATGGATGATTTCACGGTACATGGGGATAGTTTTGACTCTTGCCTCACCATTTGACACTTGTGCTTGAACGATGTGTTGAGACCAATTTGGTCTTGAACTCGTAAAAGTGTCATTTTATGGTTTATCATGGTATTGTTCTGGGTCATATAGTGTCGTCCAAGGGTATGAAGGTCGATAAGGCAAATATTGATGTGATTCAGTCCTTGCCTTATCCTACTAATGTTCGTGAAGTGCGTTCCTTCTTAGGTCATGCAGGTTTTTACCGTTGGTTCATCAAGGACTTCTCCAAGATTTCCTCCCCCTTGTGCGAGTTGTTGAAGAAGGAGGTGACATTCGTCCTTAACGATGAGTGTAAGACAACCTTTGAAACTCTTAAGGCTCACCTCACCGATGCGCCTATCATAAAAGCGCCCGATTGGTCTCTTCCTTTTGAGATCATGTGTGACACTAGTGATTATGCAGTGGGTGCAGTACTTGGTCAGAAAATTGGAAGAGCTATGCATGTGATCTATTACGCTTCCATGACGTTGAATGGCGCTCAACGGAATTACTCTACTACCGAGAAGGAGCTCCTAGCCGTGGTGTTTGCCCTTGATAAATTTCGCTAATACCTTTTGGGCACAAAGGTGATCATTCACACCGACCATGCGGCACTTTGTTATCTTATGACGAAGAAAGAATCCAAACCAAGACTCATTCGATGAATTTTTCTCTTGAGCAAGTTTGATGTACAAATACGAGACAAGAAGGGGGTTGAGAACTCGGTGGCCGATCATCTTAGTCGGATTGTCCATGATCACGAAGAGCTAACGTCGAGACCACTTGGTGACTTCCCGGTTGAGTCCCTCTACGGCATTCAAGCAGTAACATTTCCGTGGTCGCGGTCCATGGACCGCGGTCGCGGGTCGTCTGAGCCTTCCCAAGCCTGTAGCGCAGAAAGTTTTCCGCAGTCGCAATCGGGTGACCGCGGCTCCGAGGCTGATCTGCACTCCCTCCGCTCTCTCAAGCCATGGTATGCTCACTTAGTCAACTACTTGGTGAGAGAAGAGTTCCCTCCCAACATCACTAAAGCGCATAAAGACAAGATCAAGAGCGAATCCAAGTACTACGCGTGGGATGATCCATACCTTTGGAAGCATTGTGTTGATAAAGTTATCCGAAGATGTCTCCCGGATAATGAGGTACAATCGGTTCTCTCCTTTTATCATTCTTATGCATGTGGGGGTCACTTTGGACCAAATAAGACGGCTCGAAAGGTCTTGGACATCGTATTCTATTGGCCGCACATCTTTCGAGACGCTTACACGTTTTGCAAAGCTTGTGATCAGTGTCAGAGAGTCGGGAAAATCTCCCGAAGGAATGAGATGTCGCGAACACCATTAATCTTTTGTGAGATTTTTGATGTTTGGGGGATCGATTTCATGGGACCTTTTCCTAACTCTCATGGGAATATATATTGCTTGCGCTGGACTATGTTTCCAAGTGGGTGGAAGCAAAGGCCACCAGGACTGATGACTCGAAAGTGGTGTCAAGTTTTTTGAAGGAGAACATGTTCTCTCCGTTTGGGATCCCGAAGGCTCTTGTGAGCGATAGAGGAACTCATTTCGTGAATAGGACGGTGAGTGCTCTTCTCAAGAAATACTGCATCACCTATATAGTTTCTATTGCTTATCAATGGGCAAGCCGAGGTGTCCAACAGGAAGATTAAGGGGATTCTTGAGAAGACGGTGGGCCCTAATAGGAAAGATTGGAGTCTCTGTCTTGATGACGCTTTATGGGCATACCGCACCGCTTACAAGACACCCATTGGCATGTCTCCCTACCGGTTGGTTTTTGGAAAGGGGTGTCATCTTCCCGTGGAGCTCGAGCACAAGGCTTGGTGGGCGGTCCGAAAGTGCAATATGAAGATGAATGAAGTAGGAGAGTTCCGGACACTCCAAATCCATGAGCTAGAGGAAATTCGAAGAGAAGCGTATGAGAACGCTATTATTTACAAGGAGAAGACAAAGGCATGGCATGTTAAGAACGTGTTGAGGAAGGACTTCAAGGCTGTAGATAAGGTCCTTCTTTACAATTCTCCCCTTTAACTTTTCCCAGGGAAGTTATGGTCTCGATGGAGTGGACCTTATGTGGTGTCCCGTGTTTTTCCCCATGGAGCGGTA
>NW_027370540.1:0-35348 GCF_046119375.1 Phyllobates terribilis | reverse complement strand
AATTGTATAATTTTAACATCACCACCGCTGAACTTCTGCAGGCTTTCGACAAAATGGGGAAAGATGTTAGGTGACCCCGAAGACGGACAAGCTAGAGTCACGTCAAGACATGTATAAGTGGTGTGATTTTCATTCTGACCATGTTCGTTCCACGCATGATTGTGTTTCCCTAAGACGTGAGATCGCATGACTCCATGGAAAGGGATTTATTAGGGATGTCATCTCAGATCATGCCCGGTACATGTTGGATCGACGCGGCAAGGTATCAGAGGGACGTCCCTCTTCTCATGTCCCTACCAAAGTTATAAATTGCATTTCAGGTGGTTCGGAGATTTGTGAAATATCATATTTCGCCGCCAAGCAAAGAGCCAAGCAGAGCCTAGGCGACGTTCCTTTTCCATCGGATGCGGTGCCCAGGAAGGTCAACGACCTCCCCCGGTTAGATTTAGCGATGAGGACGTCAACGATGATTACGAGCATCATGATGGGTTAGTCATTTCATTATCCATAGGGAACTGCTTAATTTGTAGGATCCTAGTGGATAACAGTAATTCCTTAGACACCATCACCCTCTTCTTCTTAAAAGAGATGGGGTTGTCCAAGACAGATATTGATCCTCAACGTGTGTCCCTTATCGGGTTTTGCGGGGAGGTGAAATATACGCTACGAAACATTGTCCTTCCAGTCTTTGCTGGAGGGATCAATCTACAAGTAAAATTTAATGTCATAGATTGTGAATCGTCCTACAACTGGGTATACCATGTATTCACACAATGAAGAAAGTTCCTTCCACCTATCACCAAATGATAAAATTCCCTACGAAATGATGAGTACAAGAAGTGAAAGGTGGACAGTGACTAGCCTGAGAGTGTTATGTAGTGTCAATGAAAAATGCAGTCGAAGAAAAAGATGCATAGTAATCAATGAGTTGAGGGCGGTCGAGAAGGTACCTTGAGCCATAAATGGACCAACTCAACGAAGTACCACTCGGTTCCTCTTCGCCCAGTCAGGTTATTAAAATCGGATCCGACCTCGACGACGAGTTACGAGCGCGAGTCCTCTCTTTCCTAAGGGAATGGTCTAACAGTTTTGCTTGGACACATGAGGACATGGTAGGCATCTCCCTAGATGTCATCACACATAGATTAAATGTAGATAAAAGCTTCCCTCCAATAAAGGAGAAATGCAGGAAATTCGCGGATGAGCGCAACAAGGTCATCGACAACGAGGTGACTAAACTTCTTGAAACATGTAAAATCAGGGAAGTCAAATATCCTGAATAGTTGGCAAATGTGATCATCGTGGAGAAGAAAAATGGTAAGTGGCGCGTCTGTATCGGCTTCAAAGACCTTAACAAGACTTGTCCCAAAGACTCCCCCCCCCCCCTTCCCCACATCGACGCCATTATCTACGCAACAACAAGACACAAAATTCTTTCATTCATGGACGCGTTCAGTAAATATCATCATATTCAGATGGACCCGGACGAAAAAAACAAAAAATCCTTTGTCACTAGTAAAGGTACATACTGTTATAAAGTCATGTCATTCGGCCTAAAAAACACAGGGTCAACGTATCGATGCCTGGTGAACAAGATGTTCAAGGACTATATTGGGGACACCATGGAAGTCTACATCGATGATATGCTAGTTAAATCCAAACACAAACAAGACCACATCGACCACCTAAAGGACGCGTACAACGTCCTAGACAGGTATAATATGAAACTTAATCCAAAGAAGAATTGAGGCAAGCCCGGATCAGATCAAGGCCACCGTCAACCTTAGAGCCCCTAGATGCGTCAAGGACGTCCAAAAGCTAACAGGTCGAGTTGCAGCCCTCAACATATTCATCTCCAAGTCGTCGGACAAGTGCGAACCCTTCTACGAAATCCTCAAGAAAAACAAATCATTCAACTAGGGACACGACCACATAACGGCCTTCCAAAACCTTAAAACCTACCTAGCAATCCCTTACTCCTCGCAAAACTGCAAGAGGGAGAGCTATTATTCATCTACATCATCGCATCCAATGCGTCGATTAGCGCCGCCCCTATCAGAGAGGAAGATGGTAAGAAGTTGTCGGTCTATTACATAAGGATATCTCTACTCTCAACCAAAACAAGGTACTCTGCATTAGAAAACTAGTGTTGGCTCTTGTCATCGGAACAATCAAACTAAAAACTTATTTTGAAACATATACCATCATCGTTAGGACTAACTATCCCATGAAAGTAATCATGAGAAAAACTGAGTTGACATGACGCATGACCAAGTGGGCGATCTAGCTTAATGGATACGACATAGAGTTCGATCCCAGAACGGCAGTCAAGTCCCAGACTATAGAAGATTTTGTGGCTGACTTTAGTCCCAAGCTAGAAGCGAATCCGTCAAAGGAAATGATAGCCTCCGTTGACATGCGATGAAGGCAGTCCCTTCCACCTATCACCACACTATCAAATTCCCAACTAAGTGGGAAGTACGGGAGATGAAAGGTGAGAAACGCTCGCCCAAGAGTATTACGTCATGTCAATGAATAAAGCCTGTAAGGAGAATGAAGCATATAAACTAAAGGACAAAGATCGATCAAGCAAGTAGTTGGAATCCGAGACCAAACAAAGAAGCAAAGTACCCCCTCGATCCCTCTTCACCCGGACAAACAATCAAATTAGGATCAGAACTGGACGACAACATCAGAGCATGATTACTCCACTTCCTAAGAGACTGGTATGAATGCTTTGCTTGGTCTCACAAGAACATGGTAGGAATCTCTCCCGATATTATAATCACAAACTGAATGTAGATAGGAGTTTCTCTCATGTCAAGCAGAACGCAGAAAATTCGCAAAAGAATGGAACAAAGTTGTCGACGACTAAGTTTCTAAGTTGATCGAAATAGGTAAAATTAGAGAAGTCAAATATCTCGAGTGGTTATCTAACTTCGTGTCGCGGAGAAAAAAACGAAAAATGGCGGGTCTGAGTCCACTTCAAGTTTATGAATAAAACATGTCCAAAGGACTCTTTCCCCCTACCCCGCATAGAGATCGTGATCGACACCATGGCAGACCATGAAATGCTTTCATTCATGGACGTTTTCAGTGGTTACCACCAAATACAAATGGACCCGAGAGATCAAGAGACGACGTCGTTTGTCACTAGTAAAGGTACATATTTGTACAAGGTAATGCCCTTTGGACTAAAAATGCAGAGGCAAATAATGTACCAGCTAGGGCTGCACAAATAGACCGGACCGGACCGGACCGGACCGAAAATTTTGGTCCGGTCCAGTCCGGTGGACCGCGATTTTTCATTACTACGGACCGGGGACCGAACCGGACCGGAATGAATCGGTCCGGTCCGGTCTCGGTCCGGTCCAGTCTCGGTCCGGTCCGGTCTCGGTCCGGTCCGGTCCAAAGACCGGTTGGACCGGAAATTTCTAAAAATATTAACTCACTTCCTTTTGTTGCTTGTAAATAACTTCCATACTATTGTACAACAAATTTTGATGTTTTATGTATATGTCAGTGTGCTTAGTGGTGTCAAATTATAGAACTTAATTAACTATATTTCCATAAGAACTGGCTAAGTGACTGTAGAAGTGTAGAACAACTTTTTAATTAATGTTTTTTACTTCTTAGAAATTAATGTTTTTTACCTTTTATATGTAGCCTGACATTTGATTTGGCAAAGACAATTGGCTTGTAATGCTTTAAAATTCTAGAGACAAGTTTTATTTTAAACTATTTCGGTCCATTCGGTCTATCCGGGTTTGGACCGGACCGGACCATGAACCGGAATTTCAGAATTACTAGGACCGGGGACCGGACCGAAATTCCTTCGGTCCGGTCCGGTCCGGTTTTTTGGTCCTTCGGTCTAGTTGTGCAGCCCTAGTACCAGCGATCATAAACAAAATGTTCAAAGACCAGATCGAGGACATGATGGAAGTCTATATCGATGATATGCTAATCAAGTGAAAGGATAAGGGTGACCACATCGATCATCTTAAGGATGCGTTTGACGTCTTGGAAAGGTAAAACATGAAACTTAACCCAACTAAATGTACATTAAAAGTGTCGTTTGGAAAATTTCTAGGTTACATGGTGATCAAAAGGGGGATCAAGGCCAGTCTAGAACAGGTCAAGGCGATACTCGACCTTAGAGCACCCAGATGCGACAAGGATGTACAAAATTTGACAGGTCGAGTAGCCGCTCTAAACATATTCATATCCAAGTCATCAGACAAATGCAAATCCTTCTACGATGCGCTTAAGAAAAACAAATCTTTCAACTGGGGACAAGAACACGAGATGGCCTTCCAAGCTTTGAATTCTTACTTGTCCGCCCCCTTTCTCCTTGCAAAACCTAAAGATGACGAACCCCTACCGATCTACCTCACACATTCATATGCATCCCTAAGTGTGGTTGTGGTCAAGGAGGAGGACTACAAGCAATCACCGGTCTACTACGTAAGTGGATCTCTTTTTTAGGCTAAAACCAGGTACTATAGACTAGAAAATATAGGTCTCTCTCTCATCATGACCTCTGTCAAGTTAAAACCGTATTTCAAAATACATAATATTATCGTATGGACTAACTATCCAATGAAAGAGGTCATGAGGAAAACTAAGTTGACATGACATATGACCAAATGGGCAATACAACTCAGCGGGTATGACATTGAGTTTGAACCAAGTACGCAATCAAGTCTCAAGCTATAGCAGACTTTGTGTTTGACTTCAATCCGATCCTTGAGACAGAAGCATCTAACAAAGTGGCATCCTTTGTCGCGGCAGAAGTTCAAGGGATGGGGTTACGATTTATACTAAAGTCAACACAATAGGACAGGGTATCCCAAGTCGTGGGGTGTAAATGGGAAGCGACCAACGATGAAGCAGAGTACGAGGCACTTATTTTCGTTCTCAACCTATCCTGAGGCCTGTCAGTGGTCGACATGCAAGTAGTCTGCTATTTCCTGCTAATAGTCAACCAAGTCCAAGGAGAGTATGTAGCTAAAGACAACAGAATGACAAAATACCTAACCCTCATCCAATAACTTATCCCTAAGCTCCCAAAAAAATCCATATCCCAAATGCCATAATACCAAAACATATAGGCCGATACCTTATCCAACCTTGGATCCGCCCTTCGCCCCGACGAGTTTCCATCAATATCCTGGTCCACATAATAACCCCGGCAGTTCTAAGACAACAAAATGCAGCGCCGACCAAATCGCCTTGATCTAGTAAGGTGACAACACGGAGAGTTGGATGGAACCTATCGTTGGATGGCTAGTCCATCAAAAGCTCACGTCAGACAAGTTGGAAGCTCGACGCCTCAAGGTATAATCCTTGTCTTACTACATGATCGATTCTCTTCTTTTCAAGAAACTGCAACTAGCATACTCCTCAAATGCTTGATGTTGTCCAAAGAACAAACACTCCTCTCATCCCTACAAGGCGGAGAGTGAAACAACAACGTTGGAGGAAAAATCCTAGCTTGTAAAGCACGATGATGAGGATATTATTGGCCAACCATGAACACTGAAACCCTCAAATTCACCTAGCATTTTGACACATGTCAGACACACGCCTCAGTACCCCATCAACCAACAGAATTTTTGCATCTCACTCTCCCTCCTTTGCCTTTCTTGAGGTGGGGGATGGATATAGTAGGCAAACTCCCACCAGCTCCAAGACAACGAGTATTCTTCCTCGCCATGACACACTACTTCTCTAAGTGGATCGAAGACAAGCATCCATGGAAGTCAAGGAAAATACGTCATCTCCTTTATCAATTAGAATAATATCTACATGTTTTGAATTCCACCAGAGATCGTATGCGACAATGGGTATCAATTCATCATACAGAAGACAAGAGCATTTTGTTTCCTTTGGATCATCAACCTAGTCACATCAGTCCCTACATATCATTAGGCAAGCGGTCAAGATGAATCTAGCAAAAAGATTATCACCAACAACCTCAAGAAACAACTTGGCAACGCCAAAGGAAAATGGGCCAACAAACTACACTATGTGCTCTGGTCCGACAAAACTACACCCAAAACAGTGACGGGGCATTTACCATTCACCTTGGTTTGGCGATGTGAGGCGGTCGTAAATAGAGATTCTCCTCCTAGCCACCAGATATGGTTTACAGACCCCAGATCAGAAATAAATTGATTTGGGACACGCACTGGACTCAGTAGACGAAGTTTGAGAGAAAGCGAGAGTCCGCATTGTCAGGTATCAACAACAGGTAGCCCAAAGTTATAATCACAACGTCCGTATCAAGGCCTTCTCCATGGGAGGTCGGGTTCTTCGAAAGAGGTTCCATAATAATAAGGATCTGAATGACAGGAAATCATCTCCAAAGTAGGATGGACCATATCAGATTATCAAAGTCGTGGGACAAGGGGCATATAGACTCCGCGACACCGACGGTAAAAATGTTCCCAAAAGATGGAACGCATAGTAAAGGCGCTCCTATAAGGTGGAACACAGTGCATTTCAGGAAGTACCATTTATAACTTGTTTCAATTTGAATTTCATCCATTTACTATCAATAAACTCCCTAGCATTATCAATAATAACTTTATCATGACCGATTAAACTTGAGCGTCGGAAGCTTGTTGTGATCATACCCAGTGATCAATCCTTAGCCAAAACCGTTTCTTTTCATGTATTCACATATCGCCAACATACAATATTCTACCTTCATCTTTAAACAACTTTTCATGTTCAACCAAAAAATATTAAAATAGCATGAAAGTTAATATTTCAGACACAAACATAACACAAAGTTTGAAACAGGGGCAATGAAACACCAAGATCAATCACTACCTAGGGAGTCATCCTCTTGGGTCCCTTCAGCATCCTCCATATCGACGTTGTGAGAGGCAGCATGCAAGCCAAAGTCTCCATCCTTAGAGAGAATCCCCTAGTCATTCAAGTGATTAGAGTGGGGGCACCCCTTAAGGTAGTCTTTGTACAAGGCCTCCGTCGCAGCTTCAAGGTTCCAATTGCCTTGTTCTCCCCTCATGAACTCCTCGATCATATAAATCCTTGACTTAGCGCATATATGCCCCTATATTAGCACATACATCTCCACACAAGTTCTTCAATTCTTGTAGCTCCTTCTCTAGCGCCATCGCACGACCCTTATGCTTAGATGCCTCCTCCTCGGCAACGCGGAAGCGACCACTTGCTCCGATGATCTGCACTTTGATCGAATTCACCATGTCCTCAGTCGCGTTCTCCCTTCCTTCAGACGATGCAGGCTTTGTCTTCCACTTGGCTAGTTGTTCCTTTCTATCGTTGATGCTCTTCTGGTAGTCCGTGCACGACCACTGAGCTTTCTCGTAGCTTAACCTGAGATGTTGGAAACCTATGACGGAAGAAAACAATCAAAAAAGTATGAAGGATCGCCTTAGGCGAAAGCATGAAGACAATCCTTACCTTCCATGAAGAGTTCATCGTAGCATCGAGGTTCTTCTACATAGGTAAAGCCTCGACTCCATCCTTAGACGGAAGGGAGAGAAGGTCGGTGAAGTTGACTAATTGACTTTTTGTGCAATTAACTAATCAACTATAAAGGTATCCAAAAAGTGTGAAAAGACTTATTAAAACTAAACTAATGATTGATTGGAAACAATTATGGGAAAACACCTTGCTTAACAAGTATCCACCTAACAAAATGAATGATTGATCCTTGACTTTTTAATTATATTCGGGTTCATCCTAATCCTTATATCCTATAGTTATCCTAATCCTTGTTCTTATATATCTAAAAGTTCAACTAGTCCTAATATCACATACTTCAATACAACCCTGAAACTATCAAGATATAATAAGCAGCAATGCGTTCAGGAATAAATAGGAACATGTAGTACCATTGGTTCAAGACCGATATTTAACGCATCAACACCTATCCACACGATGACAATCCCAACTAGGTCATGTATTGATTTGCTATCTAATGATAAGACTCTCTAACTCGGACAAGTCAGACCTAGCAGTTTGAATTAGACTTATTCTACCTAGTTGATCAAGTCAGACATGTAAATCAATTCAATAATCAATAAAAGGAAAAGAGAGATGTAATAAATAGGATATAATAAAGAACAAAATGACAAGATTCTTACAATCAATTCATCTATTGGTTTCCATAAGCTGAACAAAGTAATTGAACTACTCCTGTCTCATTGTAAAAACTACTTAAAACTCTAACTATAAAAATGCAGGATAGGGATGGAGGCACAATTTCAACCATATATTTATTAACCTAATACTAGAAAACTAATCTCAAAAGGCCCAGCCCGAGATCCATCCGAAGGTAAGTCCAAGGCCCAAAGTGTATCTCGGTGAGGAAAGGATCTACAGCTTTCTCGGCCCAACGCGGGAGCGGTCGCGCATGTGTCGGCATGGCCGCGTCCGGGCCGAACTTGGTATTTTCTTCCACGAACAGTGGCGTGGTCGCGCCACCTAGTGTGTGGTCGCATCTGGGCTCTATAGCTCCACGCGGCTGTAGCTGTGTGTGCGTGATCGGCTTCGTCCCTTTGGCAATTCTTCTCTTCGAATGTTTGTAATCCTTTGTAGATAACACCTTTTCTACGCGAGGTCTGGATCATAGTAATATGCTCCATAATCATGTCAACTCATCCATAAATGATGCTAACGACCACTTGTTGCGCCATACTAGATGTCTCATATCAAACCCCCACACGTAAACCTTGCTCGTCCTCAAGTAAGTTGTAGCTAAATACTTGGTGATCTCAGTGAGTATGGAAGACTTGACATCAATGGTCGTCATATCAACACTTTAGTTCCTAAGTACCTACAATCATTAAATCACGAGCATAGACTCCGACTCTACTAGAACTTCAAAAACAATGCAAAACTCAACAAAACTCTAAACTAACCCAACAATGGCATCAATCATTCCCCAAACTTGAACTATGCTTATCCTACACAGGTGCACTAATGATACTCTTTGCTTGTTTAGACATGGAGGATCAGACCCGATGTGATCTTTCACACCACAGAGATCGTGTGCTCTTCCGGCTTATTTTAATAGTAGTTCACAACCTATTTATTTTCTTTTATTCAAATTGTAATGAAAAAGGACGGAAGCAAGATGATAATGAGAATATGGCCAAACTAGAGATGATATGGTGAAATTGCAATCTCAATATGGGTCTTAATGTATCCTAATCATAATCGGCATGCTCAAGTCAAAGTCCTCACTTTGATCAATCATATCATCATCATAAAAAATTGCAATATTAACATCTAAAATATAATAAACAGATCCAAATTTCATGCACCATTACAGAAGTCTACAAAGTATTAGTTGGGGGGAAATATGATTACATACTAAAAAAATTCAAAAATACTCAAAAAACAAGGATAGATAGTTGAGATAACTCTCTCCCCCACACTTAAACTACGCAATCTCCCTATTGTGAAATAAAACAAAGGTAAAATATAGATGGAAGTGGAAAATTACCTCTTTGGACAGGTTGCCTCCCGGACAGCGCATTTGGTGAAAGTCGTAGGCACGACATCTTACTCTCTATCCCCCAGTGTTAGGCCCCTTGAGTGCCAACTCATCCTTCCTGATGTAATATTGCTTTATTCTCTTTCTCTTTCTCATCTCCTTGTCGTACCATCAATGCCCCGGAAGTAACGTAGTCGTGACTCCTTGGTACCTGTAAAATAGGAGAAGGAGGGGAAAGCTTTTCTACCTCTAAAATCAGCATAGAGGGGCCATCAGCCAAACACATCTCAGTCCTATCCACATCCCTAGCGGGATCAAGTACCTTAATAGCAAACACACATGCTAAATTCTCTATACAGTCCTCTGTATCCTCAAACAAGTCAAAACTCACCACATCACCATCAAATTCTAAAGACAAAGTCCCCTTACCTAGATCTACCTTAGTTCTCGCAGTTCTCATAAACGGTCTACCTAACAGTATAGGTGAAGCTTTCCTATCATTCTCCATATCAAGCACATAAAAGTTCGTAGGAAAAACTAACTTATCGACCATTACTAACACGTTCTCTACTACCCCCTTAGGACGAACAGTGGACCCATCAGCTAATTGGATTTAAATATCAGTTTCATGCAATGGTCCTAGTCCTATAGTCTTACACAAAGAATAAGGAATGACATTAATAGCATCTACTAAGTCTAGCACAGCCTTCTCAAAGTCAGTATTGCCAATACGTCAGGGAATGTTAACCATACTTGGGTCGTTGTACTTGGTGGGTATGCGTTTTTGAAAAATGCTTGAAACTCTCTCTTTCCTACCGCCACCTTGCTATTCCCTTTCAGCTTCTTCTTTCTCTTGACTATGCATACTCCTTCAAGAACTTCGCGTACCGCAGGATGCTCTTTACCAGCTTCAGCATAGGAATATTCATCACGCACTTGTTGAATGTCTCAAACAGCTCTTTGTCATTCTTTGGCTTCCTAGTATCTCTAAGTGCCTCTGGAAATGGAGCTGGGGGTTTTAGCGAGTCAGGTGGGGGGAAGTTGGGGCGCACATAGTTACTTTATCTTAACCTGAAATCACCTCGAGGATCATCTACCTCGTCCTCTTTATCATCCAGAGTACCTTTCTCGAAGTTCAACACTGCAGAAGATTCGTGTTCAGCATAAGAGGTGGCATAGGCGCATGCTGGTGGGTGGCGATCGTGCAGGTCTGCAAGTACGCTGGTGCGGTCGGGCGGCTCATGGTGCGGTCATGCCGAGGTTTCCGAAAAAGACTCCGTAATCGCGCGGAAGTTGGTGGCGGTCGCGCACTCCCTCAGATGTGGTGGTGCGCGTCCCCAGCTCTGATGTGCATTGACGTCGGTCTGCATGTGTGGTCGCTGACTCCTGGCGTTGTCACGCCTCCGACAATTTCTCAGCATTTATCTCTTCCTCTAGTGTCTCCTCTGAACTCCTGCCACTTCTTAATATCATTGCACTGACGTTCTGGACATTCTGGTTTCGTTGTGTTCTGGCTCGGATTCACCACGATCTGCGATGGTAGCAAATTTGAGTGATTCTGGACCATAGTGGACACTGTCTGTGCTATTTGGCTTATTTTCACCTCGAGGTTCTTGATGCTAGCGTCTGTGGTTTGGGAATGGGTAGTGAGGCTGGTGAGATTTTTGGTTAGTGATGTTATCATGTCCATAGTGGAGGTCCGGAATTTTGTTGTGGATCGTGAGGCCTCCATCTTTGTTGCTGCTCCGACTAGTCTCTATATCTATGTTGGTAATTGTTTTGCTGTTGGTCATTCCACGCGCACGGAGGGCCATACCCACCTACAACATTCACCTCAGCAATTGTGTCTTTCTGCAGCTCGGGACACTCATCCAAATAGTAAGATGAACTCGCACACATCCCACACACTCTAGATGCTTGCTTTCCGCTCTTTGGTAGTAGGCTTGCGAACATGTTCTTTATTTCTGCTATCTCATTTACCAAAACTGAACCTTCTACATCTGCAGCATTCACTGTTCTCTTGGAGCAGGTTCTCCCAAAACTCCTGGTATTCTCAGCCATGTTCTAAAGCTTTTCCATGGCATCCTCTGGGCTCATGTTGAGAATGCTTCTTCTGCAAGCAACGTCAACCATCATCCTCTCAGCAGTAAGCAACCCTTGGGTAAAAAAGAATACCAAATCATCCTGCTCGTATCCATGAAAAGGGTTCCAAATAAACATAAAGAGACTCTTCATCTCGCTGCTCAACCTGTGTTATCTCTCTCTTCAGCGTGTTCGCCTTCTTCACCTGGAAGTACCTATTCAAGAACTCCCTATGCAGCTTCTCCCAGCTATTGATGATCCCAGTGGGAAGGTGGTAGTACCAAAATCTGGTCGTGTCTTTTAATGTGAACCCAAACGTCCTCATCTTTATCTGCTCTTCCGACACATTGGTTGGCTTTGTAGTCATGCATATGTCGTGGAATTGGTTGAGGACATAATTGGGTCCTCCTCAATCAGGCCATGAAAAGTGGGACGTAGATTTATCACCCCGGACTTAAGCTCGAATGTAACTCCCAGATCCAGTGGTGGTAGGAATACCGCTTGGGGCTGCTGCATCAGATTGGGAGTAGTGCGCTCTCGCAGCGTCCAATTACCGCCATTATTGGCATGAGCGTATACTTCTAATAGATGATCTATCTACGCTTGTCGGTTTGACATTATCTGCTCAGAGGTCTGATCCCTAACTTGGTCACCGTCCATCATCTCAGTCTCGGTTCTCCTTCCTTTGTGATTCCTACCAATGGACCTCTCAATTTCTGGATTGAGATCAACAACCAAATGATTAGTAGCACGGGTGTTGACCATACACTAGTCAGAACCAAAGTCAATTAAATCAACGACACAAGAAAAGAATTTTGATTCCCTGGCAACGGTGCCAAATTTGACGAGTGTCGTTTAGCCGTGTCAAAATAATTATAACCTAACTAGCTCCTCTACAAGTAGAGTGACAAGCAAGGGTCGTTCCCATAGGGAAGCAAGTGTTCAATTCTTGTGTAATTAACTAATCAACTTTAAAGGTAATCAAAAAGGGGGGAAAGACTTATTAAAAGTAAACTAATGATTGATTGAAAACAGTTAAGGGAAAACACCTTGCTCAATAAGTATCCACCTAACAGAATGGATGATTGATCCTTGACTTCTTAGTTATATTCAGTTCATCCTAATTCTTATATCCTCTAGTTATCCTAATCCATGTTCTTATATAGCTAAGTCCAACTAGTCCTAATAGCCCTTACTTAAAACAACCATGAAACTATCAAGATTTAATACCTAAGCAGCAATTCGTTCAGATAAATAAGAACATGCAGTACCATTGTTTCAAGACCGATATTTAACACATCAATACCTCTCCATACAATGAAAATCCCAACTAGATCATGTATTGATTTGCTACCTAAAGATAAGACTCTCCAACTCGGACAAGTCAGACCTAGCAGTTTGAATAGAGTTATTCTACTTAGTTGATCAGTCCAGACAGGTAAATCAATTCAATAATCAATTAAAGGACAAGAGAGATGCAATAACTAGGAAATAATTAAGAACCAAATGAAAGAAGTCTTACAACCAATTCATCTGTTGGCTTCCATAAGCTGAACAAAGTAATGGAACTACTCCTGCCTCAATATAAAACTACGTAAAACTCAAACTATGAAAATGCAGGATAGGGATGGAGGCACAGTTCCAACCCTATATTTATTAACCTAATACTAGAAAACTAATCTCAAAAGTCCCAATCTGAGTTCCATCAGAAGGTAAGTCCAAGGCCCAAAGTGCATCTCGGTGAGGACAGGATCTGCAGCTTTCTCGGCCCAACGCGGGAGCCGAAGCGCATGTGTTGGCGTAGTCGTGCCCGGGCCGAACTTGGGATTTTCTTCCGCGAACAATGGTGTGGTCGCGCCACCTAGCGCGCGGTCGCGTTTGGGCTCTGTAGCTCCGCGCGGCTGCATCCGTGTGTGCACGGTCAGCTTCGTCCCTTTAGCAATTCTTCTCTTGGAATGTCTGTAATCCTTTTCAGATAACACCTTTACTCCGCGAGGTCCGGATCATAGTAATATGCTCTATAATCATGCCAACTCACCCATAAATAATGCTAACGATCATTTGTTGCACCATACTACATAAATTACAGGTCATTTATATGTACTGACTGTACAAAAAATCTACCAAAAAAATGTACGATGCAATAGGACTAAATAGTAATATACACTATGAGTTCATTTGTATAAACCTTTTGTAGGTATTAGAGGCTTAAATTGTGGAAATTTTAATTCATTATGTATATCCTCGTTTATGAAACAGGTGGAATAGATTATAGATCATACCATGGAAGTATAGATGTTTGACTACATTCCACACTCTCAAACTAACATCTATATGTATGAGCGTATAAGTGAAGACCCACGCAATATATAAGTTTAATGAAACTCAATAATCGAATTTTAGTATTGTTTCTGTTACGCAAGGGTATCGGAAGCTTTTTTGGTTCAGTTCCTTTTTAATTTTTAATTTTGATAAAGATAAATGAATTATATAACTATTTTTTTAAGATTAAGTTTTACATGATTATAGGAACTGAGATAACCAGCTTGAATCATAAATGAGTGGCTAAGAGCTTAAGAGAGTCGCTTGGATCAGAATCAAATAGAGAATGAATTAAGCACGTGCACAACACATAAAGGTAGAGCATGAAGATAAACAGAGCACGACTAAGATCAAGATGCAGGTAGCGCTAGTTGCAACCAAAGTTTATCTACCCTACACATGTAGCTTGCACAAAGCGTGATCAATAAGTTGATTTAGCCATTGCAACATTAAGAAAGAGAATTTTGTTGACCAACGTCTCGCTGGCATGACTAGACCGACTCTTCATAGAAAAGGTAAACTAGAGTTAGTCTATAAATAGCAAAGAGGAATAGATGGATTAAGAACAAGTTCATTTTATTCTCTCTTTTTAATTTGAGCGTAAAATGTAGTTTTTGAGTGTTGTAAGAAGGATTCAAGTGTGAGAGAAAAACTAGAGTGTAGAAAGTATTTCTAGTTTCATTATAACCGCTTAGAGACAATACAAGAAGAAGGTAGTGACTTTTAGTCGAACTTTTAAAAGTGAAAAGTTCTCACTATCAAGTAAAGCTTGTATTAACATTGTTTCTCTTGTTTTCGCCAGGGCCGTTGATGGGCCTGTTCAATTCGGCCCATCAGAACAGGGCCCCAAATTAATTAGAGCCCCGTGTTTCTATTATACTATTAGGGTTAGGTAAAATTCTTTTTCTATCCTCTTAATTGCCTTCTCCTTCCAACGCATCTCTTCTTCTTCCAACGTAGCTCTCAAATCAAATTTCAAGATTGTTATTAAGGATTCTTTCATGGGATTGGACCAACTCTTGAGATGCTTCGTCTTTTGGCCTCCTGCTTCAATAATTCGTCTTCCATTCTTCCCCTATATAAACCAAGAACAATACAGCAACAAAATACGAACGCACTTGTAATTCTCTTGCTCCCTCACCTTTAGTCTTTGATTTTCATCCAAATCAACCTTCTATCAAATTCTAATCTGTTTTTTTTAATTGGGTGAACTATAAAAATTGGTCTTCCATTTATTTTTAGCACATTGTCTTCAATTTGTTTTCAATTGGAAAATGATTGGAATCCAATTTTGGCTTCAAGTTGCTGCAAGTGCAACTGTCAACCAACGCCCCTGGTGAATTTATCCTTCATAGCTATATTTAAAAAATTTACTCTACTATCTCAATTACTAAATGTCTTTATTTTATATGTATAAGCAGGTTAACTGGTTTATGAAATAATGAACAAGAAAAGATAAATAATTCTTGAAGAGGTTCAATAATTCTGGAATTTGAAGAATTTCTCAACTTGTTTTGCTCCTTCCTTCATCTTTGTCAAGCTTAAATTTGTTTTATTTTAGCTATGCCTTCAAATAGAAAATATGAGTCCGGAAGTTTTAAGCATAAAAAAGACAAAGCACTAGTACAAAATGGTCCATAGAAAACGCCTTATAGAAAACGGTTCAAAAAATAGTGTTATCCAATTGCATTTTTTTATGATCTTTACAACACGGATAACGGTTTTTTACATAACCGTTGTCTATGTTATGGGTTTTAGAACAAAAGACAATGGTTATTTTCACAACTGTTGTCTATGTTATGGATTTTAGAACAAAAGACAACGGTTATTGTCACAATCGTTGTCGTAGCTAAAAAATTACACGGATCACGGTTTATATAAACCGTTGTGGTTGATAATAAAAATCCCATGAATTAAACTCTGGCTTGTCTAGATAACTACTGTTTGTGGTTGATAAACTTTTTTCCCATGAATTAAACTTTGGCTTGTCTAGATAACTACTTCATCTTATCGAGGACCCTCCAACCCCAAATCCACCCCCAATCCTTCTGCTACCTATAGCTTTATTACTTTCATCAATTCCATCGATCCTAAATACGATCCCATTTCTAAGTTAACTCAAATCGCACGCAACAAACGAGAACCGCCTTGCATTTATCAATTTGTGATTTTTCTAAAGTTGGAATTTGAAACAGTTCTAATTTTAGTGTTTCTGCTTGTTTCGCAATCGAGAAATTGGCAATATGGGACTCGAGGAGGCGGAATTGGCCGATGATGATCATTCTATCAGAGCGAAATCGTTGATGTCGTCTAACGTTTTGTGTTCGATTTTTCTTGAGTTGGTCATCTTCAACAATGGAAGATCTTGCGTTAAGCTTATTTGTAGGCATGAATTTCATCTCGATATGCCCTTAACTGGTTCAACAATGGAAGATCTTGTCTTCCTTAAAGTTTACAGGCATGCGGTGGTGGAGGAGCTCGCCAGATTGGGTGCTACAGTTCATTTGTGTTCAAGGAAGGAAGAGGAACTTAGCAAGTGCTTACAGGAGTGGCGAGCGAAGGGCTTTTCTGTCTCTGGATCTGTTTGCAATGTATCTTGTCGTGATCAACGCCAGAAATTAATGAAGGAAGTCTCTTCTATTTTCTCTGGCAAGCTCAACATACTTGTAAGTTGAATACTGACCCACTGTATGTTGAATCATAACAATCTGATAATCTAAATCTGAGTAGTTTTGTTTCGCTATGATTTTATACTAGTCTTAAAGTTGTGATTTCAACTGAAATTGTATGATTTTTTTATCTGCTTAGCTTGCAACCTTCATTGTTCATTGCATTACTTGCACTTGCGGGTAAACAATGCTGGGACAAACTTCAGGAAAGCAACTTTGGATTACACAACTGATGAATATGCACAAAGAATGTCAACAAACTTTGACTCTACCTATCATCTATGCCAGCTATCCCACCCTCTTCAAAAGAGTTTGGCAACAGGCTCCTTATTTTAGAACTCCTTATGTCCTTTTTATAGAACTCCTTATTTTAGTGTTAACAGTTTTTGATCTTTAATATTTTGATTACATTGTTACTGCAGAATGTTCTTTATGTGGAGCTATATATAAGTCCACTGTCTCTCTTCTCCTTTTAGATTGCTCAAAGTTTATATCCCAATACTTAAGCATTTTACCTTTTTTCTTTCCTGTGATTTCAGTCATACTGTGTGGAGTTCGTCATTTTGGAGGGAGACAATCTTTCCCGTTTATTCCCCGGAACAGCGTTGGATTTCGACTACTTCCACCTCGACTCTATGCACCTGTTTACGATACTAACTGCATTTATCGTCTTACCAACTTTTTGGATGAATGATCTGCGTCTTATTTCTTACCTCTCAGGTAATTTCATTAAGATCACATAGTAACTCGCTTTGAATTCTGTTTTTTTTCTCCTTCACAGCGGGCGGAGTAGTAGCCACAATCATAATTGTTATCTGCGTACTCACACTCGGAACTATAAGCGATGTCGGCTTCCACCACACCGGAAAAGCTGTCAATTGGAGCGGAATTCCGTTTGTAATTAATGTGTATGGATTTTGCTACTCAGGCCACTCCGTCTCCCCAATATATACCAATCTGAGCTGATAAAACCAAATTCACTTCAGCATTGATCATATGGTACTAACTCATCTACTTATATACATCAAATATTATAATTTTCTAATACAAGTTTTTTCTTCCTCCACAGCTTTGTTCTGTGTATGATTCTGTATGGAAGTGTCGCCGTCATGGGATATCTGATATTCGATGAGGCTACATTATCACATATTACTCTCAATATTCCAAAAGACTCAGTCGTGTCACACATTGCCATTTGGACTACCGTGAGTCAATAGCTCTCTAATGATCAACATACAGATTTAGTCTTGTTTGTTTATTGAACTTCTTTCTTATATGATTCATAGGTTATTAACCCATTCACGAATTACGCTTTGCTACTGAACCCCTTGGCAAGAAGTATAGAAGAGCTACTCCCTGCCAATATCGCCAGTCAGTGTTGGTGTTTCGCCCTTCTTAGGACTTCTCTCGTGTTCTCAACAGTCTGTGTTGCTTTCATCATTCCCTTTTTCGGTAATACGTCTATATCATGCTTTAGTACTAGTGCAACATTTTGTAGTGATTGTTGGCATAACCTTTGTTGTTTGATCCGTTGCAAGTCTTGTGATGGCCTTAATTGGCTTTGTCCTCTGTATTCTAGTGGTAAGTAATAATTCACTTCACTTCCATTTTGCTACATTAAGATGTTTATGCCAACTGGAATCATCATCTCCATATCATTTGTGGTTGGTGTTTTGAGTCTGGGAACAAGCTCCCTTTTATGCAGCTAGTAAAGGTATCAAATCTCTCTTTATAAGCCTTGAACCAATGGTTTGTACTTTGTACTTAATCTAAGCTTTACATTACTTTTTTCAGCTGCAATGAACCAAATTACAAAAAATCTGGCTTGTGAGTGGGCAAAAAGACAACATTAGGGCCAACGGAGTAGCACGTTTTCTTAGGTATCAATACCAGCAAATAAGGTGACCGATCCAGTTATGAACATCTCCAACCAACTTGATCTATTGAGAGAGGAATGGGTAGAGTTCGTTGAGCATATCTTGATTGGTACGTGAGTGATCTTCGTTGAGTATTATCTTTTATATATTAATTTGCTACTGATATATACATATAGATTTATCCATTTGCTTGATTTATTTCTTTCTTTTGCAGGTAGAACGATGTCATTACGAGAGTAGCTTATGACAAAAAGATAGCTAGCTACTTTTAGTATCGATGTAGTTTTTTTTTTGTTCTAAACACACACACAAAATTAGTTGCTTGTGTTAAGGATCAACATTTCATATTATTCAAATTAATATATTTTAGTTATTGTTTCATATGTGGCTTAAATTTAATTTTTGTTTCTATTAATTAAATAATTCGTTGATGGCATATGTATAATTATAAATTAATATTAAATTGGAAATATGGATGGTGTTAGACAACGGTTAAATTACTCGTTGTCAATACTTTTGTAATTAGCGTAGACAACATATATTTCATAAAAGACAACTATTAAATATAGATTGTTCTGAATTTCAAACTAACAATTACAACGCATAAACGGCCTTAGACAATGGTTAAACGAACTTAGACAACTGTTAAACGAATTTAGACAACGTGTTTTCTAGCCAACGGACATAGACAACAGTTGCCAAATACTTTAGACAATGGTTCAAATTAACTTAGACAACGGTTTAAACGATTTATAAAATATTTAAATATATATTTAAATAGATTACACAACGGTTCAAATTACTTGCATAACGGCTATAACCGTTGTCTATTACAAACGTTGTCTTAGGTTTGAACCGTTGTCTTCACAAAGACCGCGCTTGCATAGACCACGGTTCAAAACCTTTGTCTGTACCCTTTTTTAACCGTTGTGTAAGGCTTATTTTGTACTAGTGGAGAGTTATGAATTTAATTTAATCTCAAAGAGGAGCACTAGATAAATTTTTTACCAAGGAAGTTAGTTCTGAAAATTGCAATGATAATTTGAATGTTGATTGTAATGATCTTGATGTGAATGATGATTGTGTTGATGAAATTCATACTAATCTTCACAACACTAAATCTGATGATGAACTAGATGCTGATGTTGATTGTGTAAATGACGATGCTAATTTCAATCAAGTTGATAATCTGGACACTAGTTTACCTAATGTGCCTAGTTTGCAAAATAAGGATGATTTGGATGGTTGTTTACCTAGAGTTGATATCTTTGACCCTAGAATTTGGGATTCTCTTGATTCTAAAATGCTTGATATTCTTGTTGTTGAGGATCCAAAAAGAAGTTTAGTTCAAAAAGGTCCTAAAGATAAGTATTCCAAAAGATTTTCGGCAACTTGCTACACTAGAGTTTTACCAAATCGTGAAAAAATGGATAGAGATTGGCTTGTGTATTCAAACGAGCTTGATAGGTTATTTTTCTTTTGCCGTAAAATTTCTAGAAAAAATGATAAAAAGAGGTCAATTGTCAAATGAGGGTTTAAGTGATTGGTCACACCTTAGCATTAGGTTTAAAGAGCATGAAACAAGTTTAGAGCATGTTAGAAATATGGATACTTGGTATGATTTGTGCATGAGGCTCCAAAAGAATCAAACATTTGATAAAGTAGTTCAAAGTCAGCTTCAGAAAGAAAAAGATCATTGGGAAGAAAGTCTTGGTGAGAATTATTTCAATTGTGAAATTCCTTGCTAAACACAATCTTGCATTTCATGGTAGTAATAGAAAATTGTATCAAAGTAATAATAAAAAAAATTTAGGCTTGATTGAAATGTTGGCTGAGTTTGATCCGATTACGGAAGAGCATGTTCGTCGTATTACTAGTGATGAGATTCATTTTCATTATCTTGGCCATACTATCCAAAATGAAATTGTACTTTTGCTTTCCTCGGCAATTAAAAATGAAATTATTAGAAAAATAAAACAAGCTAAGTATTTTTCTGTGATTCTTGATTGTACTCCTGATATAAGTCATCAAGAACAAATGTCTATGATCTTAAGGTATGTGGATGTCTCTTCAAATATTGTCTTTATCGAAGAGTCCTTTTTGGGTTTTTTAAGTGTGAATGATACTACTGGTCAAGGACTATTTGAGGTTTTGAAATTTGAGTTGAATTCTCTTGATCTTGATATTGATAATATTAGAGGGCAATCATATGATAATGGATCAAACATGAAAGGAGAGCATAGTGGTGTACAAAGAAGATTAATGGATATAAATCCTAGAGAATGTCATACATCTTGTACTTCTCATAGTCTTAGTTTAACATTATGTGACATGGCCAATTCATGTGGTAAGGCTAGAGATTTTTTTGGAATTATTCAACGAATTCATACAATTTTTGCAAATTCTAATAAGAGATGGCAGATTTTGACGAACAATGTAAAAGACTTGACTTTGAAACCATTGTCTTCAACTCGTTGGGAGAGTCATGTTGAAAGTCTAAGAGCTATTAGGTACCAAATTTAGAAGTTAGAGAAGCTTTACTTCAAGTGGTTGATGTAGATAATGATTCAAAATCAGAAGTGAAGCCAAATCGTTGGCACAAAATGAACTTGGTAAATTTGAGTTTATCGTCTCTTCAGTTATTTGGTTTGAAATATTGGAAGCTATCAATCATGTTAGTAAAGATTTCCAATCCAAGAATATGTTGATTGACATTGCTATTAAGAAAGTAAAAGGTCTAGTCTCCTTTTTAATAGATCGAGAGAATATGATTTTCAAAATGCCTTAGAGCAAGCAAAAGAAATTGCAAATAAAATGGATGTTGATCAAGTTTTTCCTCAAAGGCGTGAAATTAGAAGGAAAAAACAATTTAATAAGGTTCTGGATGCACCTAATCAGGGAAAAAACTAGTGAGGACTTATTTTGAACAAATTATTTCTTATATATTATAGATAATGCAATTCCTTCACTTACTAGTAGAAGAGCTTTTGGAAAAAATTAAAAATTTGAGGAGCTCGTAGACAAATTTGTATCAAATAATGCTAGAAGGATACTGGTTTTTAAATAATATTGGTGGTTTAGTTTATTTTATTACTACATAATTCTAGCGGTTAAATGAACATTGGTATTTATTAATAAAAAATAACATATCTTTCTGTTAAGTCTCTAATAATTGTTGTTCTATTCGTCTAACTTTTGAAACCGGATCACTTAAGTCCAGTAGACGGGTCTGGTTTTCGTATAAGGTATGAGTTTAACTGAATCTCAGTTTTTAACAAGAGCATGATCCAATAGTTTTCGTTTTATTTAATTAATTAAAATAGGTAACGGATTAATTACATTTTCAATTAAAATATAATAAGAACCATATCATGTATGAATCACAAATTTACAGCTTTTAATTTGTCATTTCATTTGAACCAGTTATCCAACTGTATTCGATCATAATTTCACCACCAACTAGTCCCACTGTGATTAAGAAGTAAAGCCAAACAAAATTTAGTGACAGTGTGTATATACTCATTTGGAAGCTGTCGGGAGAGTATATATCTATAGAACTTCAAATTTTGAAACACTTAATCTACCACTATTTTCTTCTTCTTTTGTATCTTTATGATTCATAATTAAGAGGGCTAAAGAGTTGAGTGAAAAAGTGAGACCCACGAATGTCATTTGCATGGTGGTGCAGCTTAAAACGCCAAGGAATCTACCAGGTTTACTGTGTATTATATTCCATTCATACATCATATAAGACGTCATGTAACCGTTGCCTTGCCAGAGATTCTCATTTATTTAATCATCCAATACTCTGATTTTAGCTTATAATAGTATATCATTTGTTTTATAATTAATTAATCTATCCATACTGTATGTTATAAAGCGTCGTTCAAAGCTCGTACCATTTGCATATTTGAATTGTTCGACATCAATGACATTTGAGAAAAGAAAGAAGATATAATATAATAGGTCTGAATCTGGTGATAATAAATCACTAAATAACAAAAAAGAATGAATTTGGGCTGTTGGTTTGTGCTTGATCTAACAGCCGGGGACGCGCACTTGTCCACGCTGGCAACCCCGGCTACAGTCCATGCTCTATGTGTTCAAAATATGTTCATCAGTTGTGATCTATATGTTCACTATTATTGAGATGAATGTTCATCAAACATTTTAGAGTTAATGTTCATCAATGTTAAGCTATATGTTCATCAATTTAATACTAAATGTTCATCAATGTACTGAAAGACGTTCACCAACAAAATCAGGAGGAAGAAAAAAAGCGAAAAGGAAAAGGGAAAAAAATGTTTCACCCACGCGCGCAGTACCGGCCGTTAGATTGTGGACAGCTGACAATAAATCAACGACTGAGATTCATTCTTTTTTATCACTTTATAAATGTATTATTACCCGATACTTTTCCTAATATAATAGGCTTGTATATGTTATACATCAAAATAAATGCGCACATACACGACTATCATATTATCGGTTTAATTTACTAGAATTTATCACAAAAATAAGAACGGATCATTCAGTATTTGAGTGTTGTTAAAATACATCACAAGACTTGTAAAGTCAAGTTTTTTTACTCATTAATTATGATTAAATTTGACTTAAATTTATATCTCTTAAAATCCTAAAAAATATAATCATTCACATTAAGTAACGTTCTAAATCAATACGTTTATATAAAATTTATTTTTTTGACTCGTTAATAATGATCAAATTTAACTAAAATTTATAGCTCTTAAAATCTTAAAAAAATATAACCACTCACACTAAGTAACGCTTTAAACTAACACGCTCACACAAAATTTATTTCCTAACTACACCATACATTGACTCATTAATATGATCAAATTTAACTAAAATGCATATCTCTCAAAATCCTAAAAAATATAACACTTCACACTAAGTAACGCTCTAAATTAATACGTTCACACAAAATTTATTTTTTGACTCGTTAATTATGATCAGATTTAACTAAAACTTATCTCTCTTAAAGTCCAACAAAATATAACCCCTCACAGTAAGTAACGATCTAAATTAATACGTTCACACAAAATTTATTTCCTACTACACTATATGCATTCCATTTTTTCCTCTTTAGTCAATTGTATAACGTGTTTTCTCTCCATTCACATGACATACTCTATCCCCTTAAACTGACCAAAAGGAGACAAGAAGAGAAAGTAAGACACTTTTAACCTTCGTCCTTTCTCAACTTTAGGAATCAATAGTCCGCTACTGGATCATCAAAGATTTAAAATCTATTTCCAGTTCGTGATTTAGTCTTCTTTTAAGTTTTAGGGTTTTATTTATCTTCTTGGAATTTTCATACTCTTTTTTAGATTCTATTTTTCAGATTTGCCGGAGACAAGAAAAAGAGGTGACAAAGTGAATCAGGCTGGGAGATTTAGTTCAGGTAAGATTATACCTTTGACCTAACAAATTGTACTGTTTCAATTCTAAATTTATTGATTGTGAAATGAATTTTAGAGATCAAATTGAAACTTAAGGAGGTTATTACAGACTCTTTTGAAGTGTGTTAAAGAATGTCGCTCTTGATGATTTGAAGATGTCGTATAGGAAAGTTGTGTTAGTAATCAACCACATATAGTGAGCGGTCATGAAAATATAGGTTTCTTCTGGTAATTCTCCAAATAGTACGTGGGTATCTGTTTAATAAATGTTTAAACTTTAACCATTTTATTGTTGAAATTGAATTTCTTGTTTCAAATGCATGGTTATAGGTTTTCTTCTATTTTTAATCAGATACTTGATGTGCATGTTAGCAATCCTGTCACGCATCCTATATAGTAACCAGTAGGCATATACTACACTCTAAGATTTACATGTCAGTTAAAATTCAGGAAGAATAATACCTATCTTCCGATTATTTTGATGGTGGTCACATTTCAATTTATAATGAATTGATTTGTATTATCTAATGTATTCTTTTCTATCCCATACATATTTGAATCTAAAATCATGAATTCATATTTGGTAGTGAAACTTACTCTTCATTTTAATGCTTAAAAACTAAATATAAGTATAATAAAACTAGATTTTCATAATTATATTGAGATATTACATGTAAGGTTTTTTATGATATGTATTACATATTATTAGGAATCTTATTTTAGTAACTAAAATACTAGGAAGAAAAATAATTAATCAATCACAATGAAATCTTATTTTTATCCTAACAATAAAATCAGGAAAATATTTTTAAATCGAGACCTTAATTTATACCCTTATATAAATGTTAGAAAAAAACACAAATTTGTGTGATAGTTTTTACAAGATCACGTACATTTAAGTATAAAATATCTCAATAATCACACCAGTCTATAAGATAGAAAGAAACATATTCATCATATCATCATATATTGCTTATAAACTTAGAGTTTTTTGAAGCATTTATAACCTTTAAAAATTAACTATTTTTTATTTTCCTTTTTTCTTGTTGTAGGAGGTTATGAAATTCATTATGACTGGAAATTGATAGTCTATAATAAATAATTGTCAAACATAAATTCTTTAAATATCCTGATCATAACCCCCAATACATTAATTTTATTTTATAACCTCTAAAAATCAACTACTTTTTATTTCCTTTTTTCTCTTGTGAGAGATTATGAAATTAGTTATGGCTAACAACTGATTTTGTATAATAAATAATTGTAAAATTTGAATCCCTTAAATATCATAATCGCAATCCCCAATAAATCAATTTTGGTAACCGAAGACTAATCGTCCTATCTCTTAATTTCCAACTCTCTATTTAAACCTTAAAATGGTACTTTCCAAACTACATCACATCTCATACATGGTACACAATGGTCAAGTTCTTTCACGGATTCTATAACTTCATTTTAAGAGCACAATCGGCGCCTCCCATCTACACTCATCAATCCACATGCCTTACATATTCAGTTATCACTATATTGGATATTTACTGATTATTTTTGTATAATTTATAAATCACTAGAACTTATAGGACTACATACATGGAATAGAGAAATGAAAGCATTATATAACGTCTTTCTAAAATACAATATGACTAAAAACACTACATAGTTATTATTCATTGACAAATTGAAGGGAAGTTGACATGTACACATTTCATATAAGATCTCGAATCCCGAACAAAAGCTCGTGCAATGTTGTGATGGGTTTATAACATATTTTAAATGTTTAATTTCCTAAATAAGCAAACTTATGATATATCATTAATGTACATGTTAAAAAATAAGATATAAATATAAACATTATTTAATACATATACTATCACACAAACAGACAAAAGGTCGTGTGAAGCACGACCATTGACATCCTAGTATTAATTACTTATGTAGTCAATTTTATCCTATCAAAATAAATTTATAAACACTTAATGAATGAAAGTTTTCACAAATATGTCATCACACGTCCAAGACAAACAATATCTTTTTCTTTTTTTACAAGCAAACCAAAGGCCTATCCAACCGAAAGGCCTAAATCATCTGCAAAGATGATTGCGAAGAAATCTTGCATCAATGGGGATAAGTGTTGAAGAGACATTAACTCAAATCTTCTAGATGTCAAATCCTCAACCGGATTATCGAATTCCAAGTTGATCGCGACTTGGAGGGAGTTGGTATTGGCTTCTCAAACACAGTGTTTGATCTCAACGATGTTGAACTCTATAATTAACACTTGTATTCCCGTGACAATGACATTGATCTCCCAAGGAACCTTCCAAGAATCTTTTAAACTATTGATCACAACCTGGTTGTCACCTTCCAGAATAATCTCCCTATACCCCAAACCCAGGACAGCCCAAACCGCTGCCATAGCTTCTATCTGGTATGGATTTATGACTAAAGCAAGTTTTGTCGAAGGCTAGTAATGACCCTTGATGATCTCTAGCAACAAAGGCTACCGCACATTGTCCATTATGTTTTACGGATCCATCAAAGTTAATTTTAATAATGTTTGTAGGGGACTTGGACCACAAAGAGTTTTTCCTATTCCTTCTATTAGAAACTCTAGATTAGGCACTAGAATCCTCTTTTATCCACATGTTGAATTGTCTTAAAGCTATAGAGAAAGTGTTGGTCATTCTCGTATGGTTATCTAACTTATTGTTCCTAAATAGAATATGATTTCTCAGTTGCCAAATGTTCTACCAGATTAAAAACGCAATGCAAAAAAACTCTAATGAGGTTAGAAAATCATTTGCATTGGTCAGCTGTATGTTTGAGTTGTTGAACTGATTGAGATTGTTGAATACACTCTTGGTGAAACTACAATCAAAGAACCAATGGTTAGTGGATTCTTCATTTTGATTGCAAAGACAACAAGTACTATACACTCAATGATAATATCTATTGAGTCTTTCATTTGTAGGAAAGGAACATGCCCTCCAAAGAAAATTTTCTACTTTTGGAATAAGTTTGGCTTTCCAACAATGGTAAGATTTTGCACTGTCAAATTTAGTTCTACAAAGGTTGTAGGAGGATTTAGTAGTAAAACAATTATTATTAGAATAAGACCAAATGAGTTTATCTGGAACATCCATGGCTAGAAGGTGAATTGATGAAATAGTCTCAACTAGCGCAAAGGGTAATACCATCAGTAATTTTGCAGTATCCCACTAATAATTTGGGCCTATATACTTTGAAACTAACTCTTCCTAGTCAAAGTTCCTTGCAAGGGGTTCATTACCAACCCAATTGTCCATCCGAAAATTGCTTGATCTCCCATTTCCGATGAGGATTTTAAGGCCACTCTTGAACTCTGGAATAAGTGAATTAATCTGTTCAATTGCCAAGAGAATTTTCTAGATTTCTGAACGTCTAGTAAACTACTTTTTCATATACTTTTCATTAACTATTCAGACCCAAATATTGTCTAGGGATTTAATGGCACGTCGTAGAAGTTTCATTTATAGGGTTTGTTATTTTCAAAGGAAAGTCTGAGACCTGTACCACCTTCCTTTTTTGGTTAACAAATTTTATCCCAACTAACGAGTGGATGGAGATTTGTATTAAAATTATTCCAATAGAGTTTTTTGTAAACATCGTCAAGTTCTTTGCAAGTACCAGACGAGAGAAGGAAGCATTGCACTAAGTAGTTGGCTTTGCATGTAAGATTTGCTTGGATTAAAGTTATGCGTCCAGTCTGAGAGAACGACGACGCTTTCCACTTTGAAAGTTGTTTTTTTTTACTGAATTAACAAAATCATCGAAGATGCTCTTTTTGATAGTTCCCTTGACTAGAGGGGTGCCTAGATATTTTCTAGTTTTGATGTGATTTTCACATTAATTTCTGTTGCAAGTAACCTGGTTGTGTTTGTAGAGACATTTGAGGAGACTTGTAGTGAACTCTTATCAAAATTAATTGATAATCCACTTTGTGAAGTAAAGCTCTAGAGGAACTGCTTAATGAAGCGGGTATTTTGTATATTTGCATTAGCCAAAATAATCGTGTCATCAGAAAAACTTAAAAGCAGAATAACTTAACCATTTTTCGTAATGCTCATTCATACTAGTCAATTTTTCCATGACAAAAAGTATTGTAAGGTCTAAACATAAATTACATTGCAATAACACAAACGAAACGAGAGATAGGATCGCCATGTCTAAGACCACATGAAGTTCGAAATTCCTTACCTGGTTGGTTATTTACCAAACTAAGACCTTGACTATTTCAATGCATTGTCTCATTAGCGAGATCCATTTACTACAAAATCCGAACTTGAAAAAATCTCATAAATAAAGTTCCATTTGATTTTGTCGTATGCCTTCTCCATATCAATTTTGAGAGTCATCCATCCTAGATTTTTACATTTGTTTGTGTGGAAAGAATGAAAAATTTCACGAGTTGCAAGGATTATCTTGAATAAGTTGTCATTCAATAAAGGCGTCTTGCAAAGGGCCTATTAGTTTTGGTAAGATATCTTTAAGCCTATTAGCCATCAATGTAGACATGATCTTGTATGAAGAATTGCACAGTCCAATTGGACGATAGTGATTAATGTTAGTCGGGTTATCCTTTTTAGGAATTAGGGAGATGAAAGAATGGTTATAAGAGATTCCTTGAAAGGAAAAATGCTTTGATAGCTTGGAAGAGATGGTATTTAATTATTTTCCAATATTTTTGATAGAAATCAATCGGAAACTCATCCCGTCCTCGCATTTTGTAACTAGGTTGATCACAAATTGTTGCATAGACTTCCTGCATCGTTCTTGATTAATGAGCATCTCATTGTCATTATCTGTGACTAGTTCTGGAATAGCATTTAGAGCTTTGTTGTCAACTATTGTGTTTCTGTTTGTAGTAAGTCATTCTTGTAATTCTTACGTAATGACTTTGGTGAGAATGAATGAGTCCTCCGTCCTTTGTCTCAAAAGAGAGGATAGCTTGTCTATAGGTTTTAATTTTGGCTACCGAGTGAAAATATGAGTTGTTATTATTAGAGAGTGTGAAATGTTTATGTTTGACCATTTGGTGCAAAGAAACAATATCTTGTTGCAGAAATATATATATATAATGCGATGCAAATACGTGGACGTTTGTGGATATAACTGACTGATGAAATCATGTTTTTATCGCCCGTAAAATTTATAAAATTTATTTTATCTTGTATGTCTAAATTCGACAATGAGAACTTTTTTTGTCATCCTAAATCATATTTTTACAGCACACAGTCATATTTCCAGTTGATAGTGTCTGTTCGTTAGAGCATTTTTTGTACACTTCATCTACTATATACTTTTTACCAAAAAAAACTAGTATATACTTAGCTAGATGGTAATACTCAAATTTCAAAACTTGCATTGGTAAGCTCATGGTAGCATGGTAATATAAACACGAATTAATGTGTTCTAGACCAATATTCTCGATCTTACGGAGTACGATATATCATACGCTTATTCATATGAAGTGCAGTAGTTAGTTTAGAAACCACGTTATCTCACGTCCTGCTGACTTCGCCTACATACATCTTACAGACATATAAAATGTCGATGGTATTATGGATAAAGATTCCTGAAGCTCGGTGGCAGTGTAATCATATTTTAGTATCATTAGAGTTACACAGTATAGCAGGAAGTGAAGAAAAATATATACTATGTGTGTTAAAAAATGAAGAAGTGTAAAATCGAATGGATAAAGTCCATAAAAAAGACGTCATCAGACGTACGCATGGAACAGTTTAATTCACTAAGTAAGTTGGGATCTGCCAAATGCCAATATACGGGAGTATATTATAAGGAATCATATCGTATAACGAGATTAATTATGCCACATTAACAAAAATATCGTAGTGTTTCATAGTGTATACGAAGAGTAAGATTAACGATAACAATTCATTGTACCACCACCATTAGTACATCAGTTACAGTAGCATAATTACATTTTATTTCAAAATCCGAGCTATAGGCACTGGCAACATGCTATATTAATTAAATCCTATATTTGTATTTTATTTGAAGACTTTTACCTTCATTACATAAGACGCCACTTATTTGTTCACGGACGGGGTTAAACCCATAATTTTATCCAGCGAGGGTTAAAAATTCATCTCTTTTCTTATATATACAATCAATCCAAACCTATCTAATAATATATGCAAGTAATTCTACTTATTAAAAAAATCTTTATCGGAACTCTAAGTAAAGGATATCTCAATTTCGATAACAATTATCAAACTAAGCAAGTTCAAATAAAATTATTACTATATAAAAATAATTAACTCAAAGTTTTAACCAGTTAAATATTAATATAGAGAATATATCTTAATATTATTTTTCACATGAGATTCAGTATTGTCGACAACCCCATATTGCCTTGTTTATTATTGGTCATGATCTTTTACTCCATACTCCATAGTTTATGTTTCAACTACCAGTCTACCACCCTATTAATATATGCTCCAAATAAATAGACTAATTAATTGTAAAAATATAAATTGTGGCATATGGATAGGGATGGCAATGGGGCGGGAACTCCCTGACTCTCGCGGGGAATACTCGCTACTTGGACAGGAATGAGATTTTTTGGGGATTTAAGGAGATGGGGGTATTTTTATAAAATTAATGGGGATGGGGACAAGGATGGGATCAAGGTTCCGCCCCGTTCCCCTTCCCATCCCCACAGGTCCTCGAAAATAACACTTTTGTGAAATTTATATAAGTATATATTAGATTTTTATGTTTTTTTAGTGATAAAATTTCATTTTCTTCTAAGATGGTATGTCTAAAAATTTTAGTCTACATAGATTATATCTTAGTTAAATTTGTATATATCAAAATATTTTAACTTATATGTATGATAAATAGGGATGGGGCCTCGTCCCCGTGGATTGATTTTGATACCCGAACTGGGATGGGGACGAGGATGAGAATTGATTTCAGATCGGGTATGGGGTGGGGAGTGCTCTCCCCGTCCCAAAGCCACCCCGCTGCCATCCCTACTCATTGTAAGTAAACTCGTCAAAGTTCCTAGAGATAATATATGTATATGAAAAGAAAAAATAGTTATTTTGAATTAAGTATCAAGTGTTGCATCCTAAATTTACCTAGATTTAAATTCTCCTCCTTAAAAACTATATTATAATTTTGCAAGATTTAAATGTAAGGGTTTTATAAATTTCGATTCATGAAATCAGCCCCAAATGGATCTAGATTTGTTTAAATTCAACCATTAACTTGTTAAAGAAGAAATAAAAGACTAACTTTGATCCATGCTTTGCTTGATTTTATTAGTCCACTAATTGATCTTCTCCTCCCTTAACCTTCATTTTGATTGTTCCTTTAATGGAGATAAACTAGCCCTTAGTTTTTCAAACTTTTTAGATCTTTCTCTCTCGGTGCAAAATGCCATTGTATACAGGCAGTTTCTTCCCTTTTAATTGTATTTACTCAATTATCCATTAAACATCACTAGTTATGGTCAATTTGAAGGAACCGTACAAGAAGAAGTTGTCCATCTAATTTCAATTTTGAAATTAGTTAATTGCCTTTATGAGAGAAGATAAATATAATTAGGCAATGGAAGAGGGTTAACCAAATACCCGAATTTTAACGTCGTTAGCCGAAACCGATCCATCACGGTGTCAACTTTAATGTTAAAACTCTATCTATAATATGAACTTGAATTTATATTAAACTTAAAGACACATAGACCACAATATATGTTATTATAATAAATATTATAACATTCTCCCACTTGGCCTTTGTATCAACTTGCTGGTTCAATAACGCTCTTATATCAAATTCAATTTCACCTTAGAACTTTAATCGAATTAGAACTAATCAGATCATGGCGGTCACACATCATTAAGCGACATGATTCCTTCCATGTATCACCTTATATGTTACTGACGTCTCCCCCTTCACGGGGGTAGGGGTTCCCGCTTTTGTTCCTGGCGTAGTTGTCTCTTCTGCTGTCGCTAGGAAAAAGAAGAAGTATGAGGATAAGTGCATGGAGAATGGTTATAGGTTTATCACATTTGCTTTCTCTACCTTTGGAGAATTAGAGAGTGATGTTATTGATTTTCTTACTAGGGTTACTCGGGTTGCTCAGAGCAACATTGTTAGTGCTAATGTGCATTCTTTTATTTTTCATAGATTGGGCTTTGCTGTGAATAAGGGTGTAGGCGCGCAGTTGGTTGCTAGACTCCCAACCAACTTTATGTAATTCCTCATGAATCAACCTATTATTACGATTACCCAAAAATAAGAAATATAAAAATTTTAACTGGAAAATTGATTATTGGACTTCTATTATTTTAAGTTCAACTTGAATAATAAGAGAAACAAAAAAAAATTCAACTTGGATCTTGTGATCTTGTTTTTATACAAATCAAAGAGTAAGAAATTACTTCATTAAGTTTCTGATGTGAGAAGCTAAAAAATCTCAACCTGTAACATAGCTTTCTTTACACATCCAATGGTAAAATATTTCATTGAGTTTTCACGTGGGAGAATATTATACATGTGTTTAAATATGGATAGTTTTAACTTATTGGTTAAAGGGTATAACTGTAATTATAATAAAATACTTATTAATTCTATATTTTCATAATTTTAGAGGGTATACCCTTTAACTTATTGGTTAAAAGGTATAACTGTAATCACATGATCATGGATAGGCTGAGACCAGTCATACTTTTTATAGTCAGCTCACACATTAGACTGTCTACAATAGACTTGTCAGCCAAATCTGATTGTGAACACTCCTTAATTTTCAGCATGAAATCCTTTGCTTTCTCTGTTTTAGGCATGGATGGCTTAATACCTTCCGTCATCGTCATCCTCATAAGGATGAAGCTCTACCTGTTAGATCGCTCCCAAGTCTCGTACTGAGACTTTTCCGTTTCGGAGCTATCATCTGTAATGGTTGATGGCTCTTTCTTTGCTACGATTGCATGGTCCAATCTCATTATATACCATTGTAAACCGGATTTGTCCTGACCAATCATCATAGTCCAATCTCTTTCTTTGCTACGATTGCATGGTCCAATCTCACGATTGCATGAGTCCATTGAACTTCATAACAGAGATAGCGGATGCAAATAGATCTGTTGAAGCTGCAAACATTTACACATGCTTACCTATTAGTGCTATGAGAATTTAAGACAGATTCATAAACAGTGAAATAAACTTGAAATCAAGCATTCAAACAACCTTGGGCAATACTTAAACAAAAGCACTTTTTTTAGCCAAATGGTAATAAATTATATTGAAGGATGAAGAGAAAACATTGTAGTGTTGATACAATCGTCACATTAACTCCCTACCCCGGCTACTACTCGTATTGAGTTTATGCAATAATTGAAATCTACAAATGGCTATGATCTCCTTAGTAGCGGGATCTACATTTACACTTTCATTATTAAAAATGATATCATTCCGAAGTTTTCAAGTTCCATAAATCACTCCCAAAATCGCAAGTAGACGTCCGAGGTATATCGAGTTCGACCTACGGGTACCTGCATTGAACCAATCCCACCAATCACATAATGTAACGTGGCTTCTAGACACCTCCTGCCAAGCCATGACTCGTTTCAGAATCTCTCGGACCACCACGCATTCAAACCACAAGTGTTGAGAAGTTTTCGGGGCAGCTTTACACAGGACACAACTAACGTCCGGGAGAATTACCCACTAACTGATCTTCTGCTTTGTAGGGAGTTTGTTCAACGTGGTCAGCCAAGCGATGAAGCTCCATTTCATAAGTTATATGCCGGACCAAACAATCTCGCACCAAGGGATCCGATGATGATGCGATCGTATAGAATCATACAATGCCCTCGCATTCATCCCACCTCTCGGTAACTGGATAATGACAAGATCAGTACGAAACTGAAGTCTGCCCCCCAGCGCAGCGTCTTTAGCTTCTAAGACTTCCCGCCATATAGTCGACGAACCTGTCCGGCAGTGCGCAACCCAAAATTCAACACCTTTCAACAAATTCTGTCTCGTCCATAAGCTATCCCTGCCAACAGCATGTCAAAGCCAAGACGAAAGAAAGTCGCTTTATTCCAGGATAGTAACTCTGTGAAATAGGGGTGCGCAGAAAATCCGAATCCGAAAAACCGATACGAAAATCCGACAATCTGATCCATTATGCTCGGATCGGATTTCAGATCATGGTTTTGTCAATCCGAATATTTCGGATCGGATCCGATTAAATCCGCGGAATTTTGGATTAGTCCGAACAGTCCGAAATTACATGCAGATGATTACAATTACAAATACATAAAATAAAATTAATCCTGGAATAGGCGAAGTGGGCCGGACAGGCAAACGGACTGAGGAAATTGCCAAAAACGGCCAATTGAACACCTTAACAACTAACTAATGCTTAACTAATTAAGTAATAATACTAATATTTAGTTACTACGGCTTAAATTAGTATTACACTAAGCATGCAGGAGCTTAGATGAACCTGAGCGAACAGGGCAAATTTCGGATTAATCTGAAACAGGGCAATTGAACATCTCAATTAAGTCGGGTGGAACACGCAAAGGGGCCGAACAGGGCAATTTTTTTATTATATAAATTCAGATTTTCGGATCAATCCGGAAAAAAAAAAATCCGATCCGAGGTCGGATCAATCCGAATCCGAATTTTCGAATCGGATTTCGGATCACATAAACCATGATCCGAAATTTCGGATTAATCTGAATTCGGATCGGATCGGATCCAATCCGATGCACACCCTACTTTGAGACCCACTCCTCCACAGTCCAGTTCCATGCAGAGCGTTTTCTAGGCCACAAGAGAGCGACTCTTACCCATTTCCCTCGCCCACAGGTACGAGCGGAAAATTGTTTCAATTCGACGGATGATCCCTTTAGGAAAAACTACAACCTGCATCCAGAAGCCGGTGATGCTTTCAAGAATCGTTCTTATGATTTGTGCTCAGCCTGGATAGGACAAGTGCTTAGCATGTCTACTAGAGATTGCAACTTGTAATTTACTCAGCAGCCCCTGATAGCCTCCACTACGCAATTTTTTGGAGTGGAGTGGTATGCCCAGATAGCAAACCGGCAGTCTACCGATTTGGAACCCCATAGCAGCCGCAATCGCATTTAGACGAGCAGAGTTGATACCCCGAAGAACATACATGTTTCATCCATATTAGCCTTCAAACCCGATTCCTTAGCAAAATCAGTAAGCTCATCACGAATGATTTTAAGGGTAGAATCTATTGGCTTACAGAAAATGAGAAGGTCATCTGCAAACACCAACGTGAAAAGGCCTAATTGATTGCATCTCGAATGATAATAGAACCCTTGTTTCCTTCTAGCTCAAGCCATACGCCTAGTAAACATCTCCATAGTCAGGACAAAGAGAAAAGGGGATAGTGGGTCCCCCTGCCATAATCCTCTATCACCCTTGAAAAAGC
>NW_027370539.1:0-35352 GCF_046119375.1 Phyllobates terribilis | reverse complement strand
AAAAACATGTTTTTCATATACCAGAAATGTTTGAAGCTACTGACTGAATGAAAGGAGCTGGCATCTTCACTCTCTTTGAATCTTCTTTATCATGTAGGATTAGCAGAAACTAAAATTTCAGAATGACCTTGCAATGTGGAATTTACTGTTTGTGCATTACAATATTCATTGATTTTTGCATGAAAAACATGTTTTTCATATACCAGAAATGTTTGAAGCTACTGACTGAATGAAAGGAGCTGGCATCTCACTCTCTTTGAATCTTCTTTATCATGCTAGGATAGCAGGAAAAAGCAAAATTTCAGAATTGCACCTTGCAATGTGGGAGATATTTCTGTTGTGCATTTACAATATTCATTGATTTTTGCCATAGAAAAAATGTTTTTCATATACCAGAAATGTTTGAAGCTACTGACTGAATGAAAGGAGCTGGCATCTCACTCTCTTTGAATCTTCTTTATCATGCAAGGATTAGCAGGAAAAAGCAAAAAATTTCAGAATTGCACCTTGCAATGTGGAGATATTACTGTTTGTGCATTTACAATATTCATTGATTTTTGCCATTGAAAAACATGTTTTTCATATACCAGAAATGTTTGAAGCTACTGACTGAATGAAAGGAGCTGGCATCTCACTCTCTTTGAATCTTCCTTTATCATGCTAGGATTAGAGGAAAAAGCAAAAAATTTCAGAATTGCACCTTGCAATGTGGAGATATTAACTGGTATGGTGGCATTTACAATATTCATTGATTTTTGCCATTGAAAAACATGTTTTTCATATACCAGAAATAGTTTGAAGCTACTGACTGAATGAAAGGAGCTTGCATCTCACTCTCTTGAATCTTCTTTATCATGCTAGGATTAGCAGGAAAAAGCTAAAAATTTCAGAATTGCACCTTGCAATGTGGAGATATTACTGTTTGTGCATTTACAATATTCATTGATTTTTGCCATTGAAAAACATGTTTTTCATATACCAGAAATGTTTGAAGCTACTGACTGAATGAAAGGAGCTGGCATCTCACTCTCTTTGAATCTTCATTTATCATGCTAGGATTAACAGGAAAAAGCTAAAAATTTCAGAATTGCAAAAACCGTGCAATGTGGGATATTACTGTTTGTGCATTTACAATATTCATTGATTTTTGCCATGAAAAAACATGTTTTCATATACCAGAAATGTTTGAAGCTACTGACTGAATGAAAGGAGCTGCCATCTCACTCTCTTTGAATCTTCTTTATCATGCTAGGATTAGCAGGAAAAAGCAAAAAATTTCAGAATTGAACCTTGCAATGTGGAGATATTACTGTTGTGCATTTACAATATTCATTGATTTTTGCCATTGAAAAACATGTTTTTCATATACCAGAAATGTTTGAAGCTACTGACTGAATGAAAGGAGCTGGCATCTCACTCTCTTTGATCTTCTTTATCATGCTAGGATTAGCAGGAAAAAGCAAAAAATTTCAGAATTGCACCTTGCAATGTGGAGATATTACTGTGCATTTCAAAATTCATTGATTTTTGCCATTGAAAAACATGTTTTTCATATACCAGAAATGTTTGAAGCTACTGACTGAATGAAAGGAGCTGGCATCTCACTCTCTTTGAATCTTCTTTATCATGCTAGGATTAGCAGGAAAAAGCAAAAAATTTCAGAATTGCACCTTGCAATGTGGAGATATTACTGTTTGTGCATTTACAATATTCATTGATTTTGCCATTGAAAAACATGTTTTTCATATACCAGAAATGTTTGAAGCTACTGACTGAATGAAAGGAGCTGGCATCTCACTCTCTTTGAATCTTCTTTATCATGCTAGGATTAGCAGGAAAAAGCAAAAAATTTCAGAATTGCACCTTGCAATGTGGAGATATTACTGTTTGTGCATTTACAATATTCATTGATTTTTGCCATTGAAAAACATGTTTTTCATATACCAGAAATGTTTGAAGCTACTGACTGAATGAAAGGAGCTGGCATCTCACTCTCTTTGAATCTTCTTTATCATGCTAGGATTAACAGAAAAAGCATAAAAATTTCAGAATTGCACCTTGCAATGTGGAGATATTACTGTTTGTGCATTTACAATATTCATTGATTTTTGCCATTGAAAAACATGTTTTTCATATACCAGAAATGTTTGAAGCTACTGACTGAATGAAAGGAGCTGGCATCTCACTCTCTTTGAATCTTCTTTATCATGCTAGGATTAACAGGAAAAAGCTAAAAATTTCAGAATTGCACCGTGCAATGTGGAGATATTACTGTTTGTGCATTTACAATATTCATTGATTTTTGCCATTGAAAAACATGTTTTTCATATACCAGAAATGTTTGAAGCTACTGACTGAATGAAAGGAGCTGGCATCTCACTCTCTTTGAATCTTCTTTATCATGCTAGGATTAGACAGGAAAAGCTAAAAATTTCAGAATTGCACCGTGCAATGTGGAGATATTACTGTTTGTGCATTTACAATATTCATTGATTTTTGCCATTGAAAAACATGTTTTTCATATACCAGAAATGTTTGAAGCTACTGACTGAATGAAAGGAGCTGGCATCTCACTCTCTTTGAATCTTCTTTATCATGCTAGGATTAGCAGGAAAAAGCAAAAAATTTCAGAATTGCACCTTGCAATGTGGAGATATTACTGTTTGTGCATTTACAATATTCATTGATTTTTGCCATTGAAAAACATGTTTTTCATATACCAGAAATGTTTGAAGCTACTGACTGAATGAAAGGAGCTGGCATCTCACTCTCTTTGAATCTTCTTTATCATGCTAGGATTAACAGGAAAAAGCAAAAAATTTCAGAATTGCACCTTGCAATGTGGAGATATTACTGTTTGTGCATTTACAATATTCATTGATTTTTGCCATTGAAAAACATGTTTTTCATATACCAGAAATGTTTGAAGCTACTGACTGAATGAAAGGAGCTGGCATCTCACTCTCTTTGAATCTTCTTTATCATGCTAGGATTAGCAGGAAAAAGCAAAAAATTTCAGAATTGCACCTTGCAATGTGGAGATATTACTGTTTGTGCATTTACAATATTCATTGATTTTTGCCATTGAAAAACATGTTTTTCATATACCAGAAATGTTTGAAGCTACTGACTGAATGAAAGGAGCTGGCATCTCACTCTCTTTGAATCTTCTTTATCATGCTAGGATTAGCAGGAAAAAGCAAAAAATTTCAGAATTGCACCTTGCAATGTGGAGATATTACTGTTTGTGCATTTACAATATTCATTGATTTTTGCCATTGAAAACATGTTTTTCATATACCAGAAATGTTTGAAGCTACTGACTGAATGAAAGGAGCTGGCATCTCACTCTCTTTGAATCTTCTTTATCATGCTAGGATTAACAGGAAAAAGCAAAAAATTTCAGAATTGCACCTTGCAATGTGGAGATATTACTGTTTGTGCATTTACAATATTCATTGATTTTTGCCATTGAAAAACATGTTTTTCATATACCAGAAATGTTTGAAGCTACTGACTGAATGAAAGGAGCTGGCATCTCACTCTCTTTGAATCTTCTTTATCATGCTAGGATTAGCAGGAAAAAGCAAAAAATTTCAGAATTGCACCTTGCAATGTGGAGATATTACTGTTTGTGCATTTACAATATTCATTGATTTTTGCCATTGAAAAACATGTTTTTCATATACCAGAAATGTTTGAAGCTACTGACTGAATGAAAGGAGCTGGCATCTCACTCTCTTTGAATCTTCTTTATCATGCTAGGATTACAGGAAAAAGCAAAAAATTTCAGAATTGCACCTTGCAATGTGGAGATATTACTGTTTGTGCATTTACAATATTCATTGATTTTTGCCATTGAAAAACATGTTTTTCATATACCAGAAATGTTTGAAGCTACTGACTGAATGAAAGGAGCTGGCATCTCACTCTCTTTGAATCTTCTTTATCATGCTAGGATTAGCAGGAAAAAGCAAAAAATTTCAGAATTGCACCTTGCAATGTGGAGATATTACTGTTTGTGCATTTACAATATTCATTGATTTTTGCCATTGAAAAACATGTTTTTCATATACCAGAAATGTTTGAAGCTACTGACTGAATGAAAGGAGCTGGCATCTCACTCTCTTTGAATCTTCTTTATCATGCTAGGATTAACAGGAAAAAGCAAAAAATTTCAGAATTGCACCTTGCAATGTGGAGATATTACTGTTTGTGCATTTACAATATTCATTGATTTTTGCCATTGAAAAACATGTTTTTCATATACCAGAAATGTTTGAAGCTACTGACTGAATGAAAGGAGCTGGCATCTCACTCTCTTTGAATCTTCTTTATCATGCTAGGATTAACAGGAAAAAGCTAAAAATTTCAGAATTGCACGTGCAATGTGGAGATATTACTGTTTGTGCATTTACAATATTCATTGATTTTTGCCATTGAAAAACATGTTTTTCATATACCAGAAATGTTTGAAGCTACTGACTGAATGAAAGGAGCTGGCATCTCACTCTCTTTGAATCTTCTTTATCATGCTAGGATTAGCAGGAAAAAGCAAAAAATTTCAGAATTGCACCTTGCAATGTGGAGATATTACTGTTTGTGCATTTACAATATTCATTGATTTTTGCCATTGAAAAACATGTTTTTCATATACCAGAAATGTTTGAAGCTACTGACTGAATGAAAGGAGCTGGCATCTCACTCTCTTTGAATCTTCTTTATCATGCTAGGATTAGCAGAAAAAGCAAAAAATTTCAGAATTGCACCTTGCAATGTGGAGATATTACTGTTTGTGCATTTACAATATTCATTGATTTTTGCCATTGAAAAACATGTTTTTCATATACCAGAAATGTTTGAAGCTACTGACTGAATGAAAGGAGCTGGCATCTCACTCTCTTTGAATCTTCTTTATCATGCTAGGATTAACAGGAAAAAGCTAAAAATTTCAGAATTGCACCGTGCAATGTGGAGATATTACTGTTTGTGCATTTACAATATTCATTGATTTTTGCCATTGAAAAACATGTTTTTCATATACCAGAAATGTTTGAAGCTACTGACTGAATGAAAGGAGCTGGCATCTCACTCTCTTTGAATCTTCTTTATCATGCTAGGATTAGCAGGAAAAAGCAAAAAATTTCAGAATTGCACCTGCAATGTGGAGATATTACTGTTTGTGCATTTACAATATTCATTGATTTTTGCCATTGAAAAACATGTTTTTCATATACCAGAAATGTTTGAAGCTACTGACTGAATGAAAGGAGCTGGCATCTCACTCTCTTTGAATCTTCTTTATCATGCTAGGATTAACAGGAAAAAGCTAAAAATTTCAGAATTGCACCGTGCAATGTGGAGATATTACTGTTTGTGCATTTACAATATTCATTGATTTTTGCCATTGAAAAACATGTTTTTCATATACCAGAAATGTTTGAAGCTACTGACTGAATGAAAGGAGCTGGCATCTCACTCTCTTTGAATCTTCTTTATCATGCTAGGATTAGCAGGAAAAAGCAAAAAATTTCAGAATTGCACCTTGCAATGTGGAGATATTACTGTTTGTGCATTTACAATATTCATTGATTTTTGCCATTGAAAAACATGTTTTTCATATACCAGAAATGTTTGAAGCTACTGACTGAATGAAAGGAGCTGGCATCTCACTCTCTTTGAATCTTCTTTATCATGCTAGGATTAACAGGAAAAAGCTAAAAATTCAGAATTGCACCTGTGCAATGTGGAGATATTACTGTTTGTGCATTTACAATATTCATTGATTTTTGCCATTGAAAAACATGTTTTCATATACCCAGAAAATGTTTGAAGCTACTGACTGAATGAAAGGAGCTGGCATCTCACTCTCTTTGAATCTTCTTTATCATGCTAGGATTAACAGGAAAAAGCTAAAAATTTCAGAATTGCACCTGTGCAATGTGGAGATATTACTGTTTGTGCATTTACAATATTCATTGATTTTTGCCATTGAAAAACATGTTTTTCATATACCAGAAATGTTTGAAGCTACTGACTGAATGAAAGGAGCTGGCATCTCACTCTCTTTGAATCTTCTTTATCATGCTAGGATTAGCAGGAAAAAGCAAAAAATTTCAGAATTGCACCTTGCAATGTGGAGATATTACTGTTTGTGCATTTACAATATTCATTGATTTTTGCCATTGAAAAACATGTTTTTCATATACCAGAATGTTTGAAGCTACTGACTGAATGAAAGGAGCTGGCATCTCACTCTCTTTGAATCTTCTTTATCATGCTAGGATTAACAGGAAAAAGCTAAAAATTTCAGAATTGCACCGTGCAATGTGGAGATATTACTGTTTGTGCATTTACAATATTCATTGATTTTTGCCATTGAAAAACATGTTTTTCATATACCAGAAATGTTTGAAGCTACTGACTGAATGAAAGGAGCTGGCATCTCACTCTCTTTGAATCTTCTTTATCATGCTAGGATTAGCAGGAAAAAGCAAAAAATTTCAGAATTGCACCTTGCAATGTGGAGATATTACTGTTTGTGCATTTACAATATTCATTGATTTTTGCCATTGAAAAACATGTTTTTCATATACCAGAAATGTTTGAAGCTACTGACTGAATGAAAGGAGCTGGCATCTCACTCTCTTTGAATCTTCTTTATCATGCTAGGATTAACAGGAAAAAGCTAAAAATTTCAGAATTGCACCGTGCAATGTGGAGATATTACTGTTTGTGCATTTACAATATTCATTGATTTTTGCCATTGAAAAACATGTTTTTCATATACCAGAAATGTTTGAAGCTACTGACTGAATGAAAGGAGCTGGCATCTCACTCTCTTTGAATCTTCTTTATCATGCTAGGATTAGCAGGAAAAAGCAAAAAATTTCAGAATTGCACCTTGCAATGTGGAGATATTACTGTTTGTGCATTTACAATATTCATTGATTTTTGCCATTGAAAAACATGTTTTTCATATACCAGAAATGTTTGAAGCTACTGACTGAATGAAAGGAGCTGGCATCTCACTCTCTTTGAATCTTCTTTATCATGCTAGGATTAACAGGAAAAAGCTAAAAATTTCAGAATTGCACCATGCAATGTGGAGATATTACTGTTTGTGCATTTACAATATTCATTGATTTTTGCCATTGAAAAACATGTTTTTCATATACCAGAAATGTTTGAAGCTACTGACTGAATGAAAGGAGCTGGCATCTCACTCTCTTTGAATCTTCTTTATCATGCTAGGATTAGCAGGAAAAAGCAAAAAATTTCAGAATTGCACCTTGCAATGTGGAGATATTACTGTTTGTGCATTTACAATATTCATTGATTTTTGCCATTGAAAAACATGTTTTTCATATACCAGAAATGTTTGAAGCTACTGACTGAATGAAAGGAGCTGGCATCTCACTCTCTTTGAATCTTCTTTATCATGCTAGGATTAGCAGGAAAAAGCAAAAAATTTCAGAATTGCACCTTGCAATGTGGAGATATTACTGTTTGTGCATTTACAATATTCATTGATTTTTGCCATTGAAAAACATGTTTTTCATATACCAGAAATGTTTGAAGCTACTGACTGAATGAAAGGAGCTGGCATCTCACTCTCTTTGAATCTTCTTTATCATGCTAGGATTAACAGGAAAAAGCTAAAAATTTCAGAATTGCACCGTGCAATGTGGAGATATTACTGTTTGTGCATTTACAATATTCATTGATTTTTGCCATTGAAAAACATGTTTTTCATATACCAGAAATGTTTGAAGCTACTGACTGAATGAAAGGAGCTGGCATCTCACTCTCTTTGAATCTTCTTTATCATGCTAGGATTAACAGGAAAAAGCTAAAAATTTCAGAATTGCACCGTGCAATGTGGAGATATTACTGTTTGTGCATTTACAATATTCATTGATTTTTGCCATTGAAAAACATGTTTTTCATATACCAGAAATGTTTGAAGCTACTGACTGAATGAAAGGAGCTGGCATCTCACTCTCTTTGAATCTTCTTTATCATGCTAGGATTAGCAGGAAAAAGCAAAAAATTTCAGAATTGCACCTTGCAATGTGGAGATATTACTGTTTGTGCATTTACAATATTCATTGATTTTTGCCATTGAAAAACATGTTTTTCATATACCAGAAATGTTTGAAGCTACTGACTGAATGAAAGGAGCTGGCATCTCACTCTCTTTGAATCTTCTTTATCATGCTAGGATTAACAGTAAAAAGCAAAAAATTTCAGAATTGCACCTTGCAATGTGGAGATATTACTGTTTGTGCATTTACAATATTCATTGATTTTTGCCATTGAAAAACATGTTTTTCATATACCAGAAATGTTTGAAGCTACTGACTGAATGAAAGGAGCTGGCATCTCACTCTCTTTGAATCTTCTTTATCATGCTAGGATTAACAGGAAAAAGCTAAAAATTTCAGAATTGCACCGTGCAATGTGGAGATATTACTGTTTGTGCATTTACAATATTCATTGATTTTTGCCATTGAAAAACATGTTTTTCATATACCAGAAATGTTTGAAGCTACTGACTGAATGAAAGGAGCTGGCATCTCACTCTCTTTGAATCTTCTTTATCATGCTAGGATTAGCAGGAAAAAGCAAAAAATTTCAGAATTGCACCTTGCAATGTGGAGATATTACTGTTTGTGCATTTACAATATTCATTGATTTTTGCCATTGAAAAACATGTTTTTCATATACCAGAAATGTTTGAAGCTACTGACTGAATGAAAGGAGCTGGCATCTCACTCTCTTTGAATCTTCTTTATCATGCTAGGATTAACAGGAAAAAGCAAAAAATTTCAGAATTGCACCTTGCAATGTGGAGATATTACTGTTTGTGCATTTACAATATTCATTGATTTTTGCCATTGAAAAACGTTTTTCATATACCAGAAATGTTTGAAGCTACTGACTGAATGAAAGGAGCTGGCATCTCACTCTCTTTGAATCTTCTTTATCATGCTAGGATTAGCAGGAAAAAGCAAAAAATTTCAGAATTGCACCTTGCAATGTGGAGATATTACTGTTTGTGCATTTACAATATTCATTGATTTTTGCCATTGAAAAACATGTTTTTTCATATACCAGAAATGTTTGAAGCTACTGACTGAATGAAAGGAGCTGGCATCTCACTCTCTTTGAATCTTCTTTATCATGCTAGGATTAACAGGAAAAAGCTAAAAATTTCAGAATTGCACCATGCAATGTGGAGATATTACTGTTTGTGCATTTACAATATTCATTGATTTTTGCCATTGAAAAACATGTTTTTCATATACCAGAAATGTTTGAAGCTACTGACTGAATGAAAGGAGCTGGCATCTCACTCTCTTTGAATCTTCTTTATCATGCTAGGATTAGCAGGAAAAAGCAAAAAATTTCAGAATTGCACCTTGCAATGTGGAGATATTACTGTTTGTGCATTTACAATATTCATTGATTTTTGCCATTGAAAAACATGTTTTTCATATACCAGAAATGTTTGAAGCTACTGACTGAATGAAAGGAGCTGGCATCTCACTCTCTTTGAATCTTCTTTATCATGCTAGGATTAGCAGGAAAAAGCAAAAAATTTCAGAATTGCACCTTGCAATGTGGAGATATTACTGTTTGTGCATTTACAATATTCATTGATTTTTGCCATTGAAAAACATGTTTTCATATACCAGAAATGTTTGAAGCTACTGACTGAATGAAAGGAGCTGGCATCTCACTCTCTTTGAATCTTCTTTATCATGCTAGGATTAACAGGAAAAAGCTAAAAATTTCAGAATTGCACCGTGCAATGTGGAGATATTACTGTTTGTGCATTTACAATATTCATTGATTTTTGCCATTGAAAAACATGTTTTTCATATACCAGAAATGTTTGAAGCTACTGACTGAATGAAAGGAGCTGGCATCTCACTCTCTTTGAATCTTCTTTATCATGCTAGGATTAACAGGAAAAAGCTAAAAATTTCAGAATTGCACCGTGCAATGTGGAGATATTACTGTTTGTGCATTTACAATATTCATTGATTTTTGCCATTGAAAAACATGTTTTTCATATACCAGAAATGTTTGAAGCTACTGACTGAATGAAAGGAGCTGGCATCTCACTCTCTTTGAATCTTCTTTATCATGCTAGGATTAGCAGGAAAAAGCAAAAAATTTCAGAATTGCACCTTGCAATGTGGAGATATTACTGTGCATTTACAATATTCATTGATTTTTGCCATTGAAAAACATGTTTTTCATATACCAGAAATGTTTGAAGCTACTGACTGAATGAAAGGAGCTGGCATCTCACTCTCTTTGAATCTTCTTTATCATGCTAGGATTAACAGGAAAAAGCAAAAAATTTCAGAATTGCACCTTGCAATGTGGAGATATTACTGTTTGTGCATTTACATTATTCATTGATTTTTGCCATTGAAAAACATGTTTTTCATATACCAGAAATGTTTGAAGCTACTGACTGAATGAAAGGAGCTGGCATCTCACTTTCTTTGAATCTTCTTTATCATGCTAGGATTAACAGGAAAAAGCTAAAAATTTCAGAATTGCACTGTGCAATGTGGAGATATTACTGTTTGTGCATTTACAATATTCATTGATTTTTGCCATTGAAAAACATGTTTTTCATATACCAGAAATGTTTGAAGCTACTGACTGAATGAAAGGAGCTGGCATCTCACTCTCTTTGAATCTTCTTTATCATGCTAGGATTAGCAGGAAAAAGCAAAAATTTCAGAATTGCACCTTGCAATGTGGAGATATTACTGTTTGTGCATTTACAATATTCATTGATTTTTGCCATTGAAAAACATGTTTTTCATATACCAGAAATGTTTGAAGCTACTGACTGAATGAAAGGAGCTGGCATCTCACTTTCTTTGAATCTTCTTTATCATGCTAGGATTAAGAGGAAAAAGCTAAAAATTTCAGAATTGCACTGTGCAATGTGGAGATATTACTGTTTGTGCATTTACAATATTCATTGATTTTTGCCATTGAAAAACATGTTTTTCATATACCAGAAATGTTTGAAGCTACTGACTGAATGAAAGGAGCTGGCATCTCACTCTCTTTGAATCTTCTTTATCATGCTAGGATTAGCAGGAAAAAGCAAAAAATTTCAGAATTGCACCTTGCAATGTGGAGATATTACTGTTTGTGCATTTACAATATTCATTGATTTTTGCCATTGAAAAACATGTTTTTCATATACCAGAAATGTTTGAAGCTACTGACTGAATGAAAGGAGCTGGCATCTCACTCTCTTTGAATCTTCTTTATCATGCTAGGATTAACAGTAAAAAGCATAAAATTTCAGAATTGCACCTTGCAATGTGGAGATATTACTGTTTGTGCATTTACAATATTCATTGATTTTTGCCATTGAAAAACATGTTTTTCATATACCAGAAATGTTTGAAGCTACTGACTGAATGAAAGGAGCTGGCATCTCACTCTCTTTGAATCTTCTTTATCATGCTAGGATTAACAGGAAAAAGCTAAAAATTTCAGAATTGCACCGTGCAATGTGGAGATATTACTGTTTGTGCATTTACAATATTCATTGATTTTTGCCATTGAAAAACATGTTTTTCATATACCAGAAATGTTTGAAGCTACTGACTGAATGAAAGGAGCTGGCATCTCACTCTCTTTGAATCTTCTTTATCATGCTAGGATTAGCAGGAAAAAGCAAAAAATTTCAGAATTGCACCTTGCAATGTGGAGATATTACTGTTTGTGCATTTACAATATTCATTGATTTTTGCCATTGAAAAACATGTTTTTCATATACCAGAAATGTTTGAAGCTACTGACTGAATGAAAGGAGCTGGCATCTCACTCTCTTTGAATCTTCTTTATCATGCTAGGATTAACAGGAAAAAGCAAAAAATTTCAGAATTGCACCTTGCAATGTGGAGATATTACTGTTTGTGCATTTACAATATTCATTGATTTTTGCCATTGAAAAACGTTTTTCATATACCAGAAATGTTTGAAGCTACTGACTGAATGAAAGGAGCTGGCATCTCACTCTCTTTGAATCTTCTTTCTCATGCTAGGATTAGCAGGAAAAAGCAAAAAATTTCAGAATTGCACCTTGCAATGTGGAGATATTACTGTTTGTGCATTTACAATATTCATTGATTTTTGCCATTGAAAAACATGTTTTTCATATACCAGAAATGTTTGAAGCTACTGACTGAATGAAAGGAGCTGGCATCTCACTCTCTTTGAATCTTCTTTATCATGCTAGGATTAACAGGAAAAAGCTAAAAATTTCAGAATTGCACCGTGCAATGTGGAGATATTACTGTTTGTGCATTTACAATATTCATTGATTTTTGCCATTGAAAACATGTTTTTCATATACCAGAAATGTTTGAAGCTACTGACTGAATGAAAGGAGCTGGCATCTCACTCTCTTTGAATCTTCTTTATCATGCTAGGATTAGCAGGAAAAAGCAAAAAATTTCAGAATTGCACCTTGCAATGTGGAGATATTACTGTTTGTGCATTTACAATATTCATTGATTTTTGCCATTGAAAAACATGTTTTTCATATACCAGAAATGTTTGAAGCTACTGACTGAATGAAAGGAGCTGGCATCTCACTCTCTTTGAATCTTCTTTATCATGCTAGGATTAACAGGAAAAAGCAAAAAATTTCAGAATTGCACCTTGCAATGTGGAGATATTACTGTTTGTGCATTTAAAATATTCATTGATTTTTGCCATTGAAAAACATGTTTTTCATATACCAGAAATGTTTGAAGCTACTGACTGAATGAAAGGAGCTGGCATCTCACTCTCTTGAATCTTCTTTATCATGCTAGGATTAGCAGGAAAAAGCAAAAAATTTCAGAATTGCACCTTGCAATGTGGAGATATTACTGTTTGTGCATTTACAATATTCATTGATTTTTGCCATTGAAAAACATGTTTTTCATATACCAGAAATGTTTGAAGCTACTGACTGAATGAAAGGAGCTGGCATCTCACTCTCTTTGAATCTTCTTTATCATGCTAGGATTAACAGGAAAAAGCTAAAAATTTCAGAATTGCACCGTGCAATGTGGAGATATTACTGTTTGTGCATTTACAATATTCATTGATTTTTGCCATTGAAAAACATGTTTTTCATATACCAGAAATGTTTGAAGCTACTGACTGAATGAAAGGAGCTGGCATCTCACTCTCTTTGAATCTTCTTTATCATGCTAGGATTAGCAGGAAAAAGCAAAAAATTTCAGAATTGCACCTTGCAATGTGGAGATATTACTGTTTGTGCATTTACAATATTCATTGATTTTTGCCATTGAAAAACATGTTTTTCATATACCAGAAATGTTTGAAGCTACTGACTGAATGAAAGGAGCTGGCATCTCACTCTCTTTGAATCTTCTTTATCATGCTAGGATTAACAGGAAAAAGCAAAAAATTTCAGAATTGCACCTTGCAATGTGGAGATATTACTGTTTGTGCATTTACATTATTCATTGATTTTTGCCATTGAAAAACATGTTTTTCATATACCAGAAATGTTTGAAGCTACTGACTGAATGAAAGGAGCTGGCATCTCACTCTCTTTGAATCTTCTTTATCATGCTAGGATTAACAGGAAAAAGCTAAAAATTTCAGAATTGCACTGTGCAATGTGGAGATATTACTGTTTGTGCATTTACAATATTCATTGATTTTTGCCATTGAAAAACATGTTTTTCATATACCAGAAATGTTTGAAGCTACTGACTGAATGAAAGGAGCTGGCATCTCACTCTCTTTGAATCTTCTTTATCATGCTAGGATTAGCAGGAAAAAGCAAAAAATTTCAGAATTGCACCTTGCAATGTGGAGATATTACTGTTTGTGCATTTACAATATTCATTGATTTTTGCCATTGAAAAACATGTTTTTCATATACCAGAAATGTTTGAAGCTACTGACTGAATGAAAGGAGCTGGCATCTCACTCTCTTTGAATCTTCTTTATCATGCTAGGATTAACAGGAAAAAGCTAAAAATTTCAGAATTGCACCGTGCAATGTGGAGATATTACTGTTTGTGCATTTACAATATTCATTGATTTTTGCCATTGAAAAACATGTTTTTCATATACCAGAAATGTTTGAAGCTACTGACTGAATGAAAGGAGCTGGCATCTCACTCTCTTTGAATCTTCTTTATCATGCTAGGATTAACAGGAAAAAGCTAAAAATTTCAGAATTGCACTGTGCAATGTGGAGATATTACTGTTTGTGCATTTACAATATTCATTGATTTTTGCCATTGAAAAACATGTTTTTCATATACCAGAAATGTTTGAAGCTACTGACTGAATGAAAGGAGCTGGCATCTCACTCTCTTTGAATCTTCTTTATCATGCTAGGATTAGCAGGAAAAAGCAAAAAATTTCAGAATTGCACCTTGCAATGTGGAGATATTACTGTTTGTGCATTTACAATATTCATTGATTTTTGCCATTGAAAACATGTTTTTCATATACCAGAAATGTTTGAAGCTACTGACTGAATGAAAGGAGCTGGCATCTCACTCTCTTTGAATCTTCTTTATCATGCTAGGATTAACAGGAAAAAGCTAAAAATTTCAGAATTGCACCGTGCAATGTGGAGATATTACTGTTTGTGCATTTACAATATTCATTGATTTTTGCCATTGAAAAACATGTTTTTCATATACCAGAAATGTTTGAAGCTACTGACTGAATGAAAGGAGCTGGCATCTCACTCTCTTTGAATCTTCTTTATCATGCTAGGATTAGCAGGAAAAAGCAAAAAATTTCAGAATTGCACCTTGCAATGTGGAGATATTACTGTTTGTGCATTTACAATATTCATTGATTTTTGCCATTGAAAAACATGTTTTTCATATACCAGAAATGTTTGAAGCTACTGACTGAATGAAAGGAGCTGGCATCTCACTCTCTTTGAATCTTCTTTATCATGCTAGGATTAACAGGAAAAAGCAAAAAATTTCAGAATTGCACCTTGCAATGTGGAGATATTACTGTTTGTGCATTTACATTATTCATTGATTTTTGCCATTGAAAAACATGTTTTTCATATACCAGAAATGTTTGAAGCTACTGACTGAATGAAAGGAGCTGGCATCTCACTCTCTTTGAATCTTCTTTATCATGCTAGGATTAACAGGAAAAAGCTAAAAATTTCAGAATTGCACTGTGCAATGTGGAGATATTACTGTTTGTGCATTTACAATATTCATTGATTTTTGCCATTGAAAAACATGTTTTTCATATACCAGAAATGTTTGAAGCTACTGACTGAATGAAAGGAGCTGGCATCTCACTCTCTTTGAATCTTCTTTATCATGCTAGGATTAGCAGGAAAAAGCAAAAAATTTCAGAATTGCACCTTGCAATGTGGAGATATTACTGTTTGTGCATTTACAATATTCATTGATTTTTGCCATTGAAAAACATGTTTTTCATATACCAGAAATGTTTGAAGCTACTGACTGAATGAAAGGAGCTGGCATCTCACTCTCTTTGAATCTTCTTTATCATGCTAGGATTAACAGGAAAAAGCTAAAAATTTCAGAATTGCACCGTGCAATGTGGAGATATTACTGTTTGTGCATTTACAATATTCATTGATTTTTGCCATTGAAAAACATGTTTTTCATATACCAGAAATGTTTGAAGCTACTGACTGAATGAAAGGAGCTGGCATCTCACTCTCTTTGAATCTTCTTTATCATGCTAGGATTAGCAGGAAAAAGCAAAAAATTTCAGAATTGCACCTTGCAATGTGGAGATATTACTGTTTGTGCATTTACAATATTCATTGATTTTTGCCATTGAAAAACATGTTTTTCATATACCAGAAATGTTTGAAGCTACTGACTGAATGAAAGGAGCTGGCATCTCACTCTCTTTGAATCTTCTTTATCATGCTAGGATTAACAGGAAAAAGCTAAAAATTTCAGAATTGCACCGTGCAATGTGGAGATATTACTGTTTGTGCATTTACAATATTCATTGATTTTTGCCATTGAAAAACATGTTTTTCATATACCAGAAATGTTTGAAGCTACTGACTGAATGAAAGGAGCTGGCATCTCACTCTCTTTGAATCTTCTTTATCATGCTAGGATTAGCAGGAAAAAGCAAAAAATTTCAGAATTGCACCTTGCAATGTGGAGATATTACTGTTTGTGCATTTACAATATTCATTGATTTTTGCCATTGAAAAACATGTTTTTCATATACCAGAAATGTTTGAAGCTACTGACTGAATGAAAGGAGCTGGCATCTCACTCTCTTTGAATCTTCTTTATCATGCTAGGATTAACAGGAAAAAGCTAAAAATTTCAGAATTGCACCATGCAATGTGGAGATATTACTGTTTGTGCATTTACAATATTCATTGATTTTTGCCATTGAAAAACATGTTTTTCATATACCAGAAATGTTTGAAGCTACTGACTGAATGAAAGGAGCTGGCATCTCACTCTCTTTGAATCTTCTTTATCATGCTAGGATTAGCAGGAAAAAGCAAAAAATTTCAGAATTGCACCTTGCAATGTGGAGATATTACTGTTTGTGCATTTACAATATTCATTGATTTTTGCCATTGAAAAACATGTTTTTCATATACCAGAAATGTTTGAAGCTACTGACTGAATGAAAGGAGCTGGCATCTCACTCTCTTTGAATCTTCTTTATCATGCTAGGATTAGCAGGAAAAAGCAAAAAATTTCAGAATTGCACCTTGCAATGTGGAGATATTACTGTTTGTGCATTTACAATATTCATTGATTTTTGCCATTGAAAAACATGTTTTTCATATACCAGAAATGTTTGAAGCTACTGACTGAATGAAAGGAGCTGGCATCTCACTCTCTTTGAATCTTCTTTATCATGCTAGGATTAACAGGAAAAAGCTAAAAATTTCAGAATTGCACCGTGCAATGTGGAGATATTACTGTTTGTGCATTTACAATATTCATTGATTTTTGCCATTGAAAAACATGTTTTTCATATACCAGAAATGTTTGAAGCTACTGACTGAATGAAAGGAGCTGGCATCTCACTCTCTTTGAATCTTCTTTATCATGCTAGGATTAACAGGAAAAAGCTAAAAATTTCAGAATTGCACCGTGCAATGTGGAGATATTACTGTTTGTGCATTTACAATATTCATTGATTTTTGCCATTGAAAAACATGTTTTTCATATACCAGAAATGTTTGAAGCTACTGACTGAATGAAAGGAGCTGGCATCTCACTCTCTTTGAATCTTCTTTATCATGCTAGGATTAGCAGGAAAAAGCAAAAAATTTCAGAATTGCACCTTGCAATGTGGAGATATTACTGTTTGTGCATTTACAATATTCATTGATTTTTGCCATTGAAAAACATGTTTTTCATATACCAGAAATGTTTGAAGCTACTGACTGAATGAAAGGAGCTGGCATCTCACTCTCTTTGAATCTTCTTTATCATGCTAGGATTAACAGTAAAAAGCAAAAAATTTCAGAATTGCACCTTGCAATGTGGAGATATTACTGTTTGTGCATTTACAATATTCATTGATTTTTGCCATTGAAAAACATGTTTTTCATATACCAGAAATGTTTGAAGCTACTGACTGAATGAAAGGAGCTGGCATCTCACTCTCTTTGAATCTTCTTTATCATGCTAGGATTAACAGGAAAAAGCTAAAAATTTCAGAATTGCACCGTGCAATGTGGAGATATTACTGTTTGTGCATTTACAATATTCATTGATTTTTGCCATTGAAAAACATGTTTTTCATATACCAGAAATGTTTGAAGCTACTGACTGAATGAAAGGAGCTGGCATCTCACTCTCTTTGAATCTTCTTTATCATGCTAGGATTAGCAGGAAAAAGCAAAAAATTTCAGAATTGCACCTTGCAATGTGGAGATATTACTGTTTGTGCATTTACAATATTCATTGATTTTTGCCATTGAAAAACATGTTTTTCATATACCAGAAATGTTTGAAGCTACTGACTGAATGAAAGGAGCTGGCATCTCACTCTCTTTGAATCTTCTTTATCATGCTAGGATTAACAGGAAAAAGCAAAAAATTTCAGAATTGCACCTTGCAATGTGGAGATATTACTGTTTGTGCATTTACAATATTCATTGATTTTTGCCATTGAAAAACGTTTTTCATATACCAGAAATGTTTGAAGCTACTGACTGAATGAAAGGAGCTGGCATCTCACTCTCTTTGAATCTTCTTTCTCATGCTAGGATTAGCAGGAAAAAGCAAAAAATTTCAGAATTGCACCTTGCAATGTGGAGATATTACTGTTTGTGCATTTACAATATTCATTGATTTTTGCCATTGAAAAACATGTTTTTCATATACCAGAAATGTTTGAAGCTACTGACTGAATGAAAGGAGCTGGCATCTCACTCTCTTTGAATCTTCTTTATCATGCTAGGATTAACAGGAAAAAGCTAAAAATTTCAGAATTGCACCATGCAATGTGGAGATATTACTGTTTGTGCATTTACAATATTCATTGATTTTTGCCATTGAAAAACATGTTTTTCATATACCAGAAATGTTTGAAGCTACTGACTGAATGAAAGGAGCTGGCATCTCACTCTCTTTGAATCTTCTTTATCATGCTAGGATTAGCAGGAAAAAGCAAAAAATTTCAGAATTGCACCTTGCAATGTGGAGATATTACTGTTTGTGCATTTACAATATTCATTGATTTTTGCCATTGAAAAACATGTTTTTCATATACCAGAAATGTTTGAAGCTACTGACTGAATGAAAGGAGCTGGCATCTCACTCTCTTTGAATCTTCTTTATCATGCTAGGATTAGCAGGAAAAAGCAAAAAATTTCAGAATTGCACCTTGCAATGTGGAGATATTACTGTTTGTGCATTTACAATATTCATTGATTTTTGCCATTGAAAAACATGTTTTTCATATACCAGAAATGTTTGAAGCTACTGACTGAATGAAAGGAGCTGGCATCTCACTCTCTTTGAATCTTCTTTATCATGCTAGGATTAACAGGAAAAAGCTAAAAATTTCAGAATTGCACCGTGCAATGTGGAGATATTACTGTTTGTGCATTTACAATATTCATTGATTTTTGCCATTGAAAAACATGTTTTTCATATACCAGAAATGTTTGAAGCTACTGACTGAATGAAAGGAGCTGGCATCTCACTCTCTTTGAATCTTCTTTATCATGCTAGGATTAACAGGAAAAAGCTAAAAATTTCAGAATTGCACCGTGCAATGTGGAGATATTACTGTTTGTGCATTTACAATATTCATTGATTTTTGCCATTGAAAAACATGTTTTTCATATACCAGAAATGTTTGAAGCTACTGACTGAATGAAAGGAGCTGGCATCTCACTCTCTTTGAATCTTCTTTATCATGCTAGGATTAGCAGGAAAAAGCAAAAAATTTCAGAATTGCACCTTGCAATGTGGAGATATTACTGTGCATTTACAATATTCATTGATTTTTGCCATTGAAAAACATGTTTTTCATATACCAGAAATGTTTGAAGCTACTGACTGAATGAAAGGAGCTGGCATCTCACTCTCTTTGAATCTTCTTTATCATGCTAGGATTAACAGGAAAAAGCAAAAAATTTCAGAATTGCACCTTGCAATGTGGAGATATTACTGTTTGTGCATTTACATTATTCATTGATTTTTGCCATTGAAAAACATGTTTTTCATATACCAGAAATGTTTGAAGCTACTGACTGAATGAAAGGAGCTGGCATCTCACTTTCTTTGAATCTTCTTTATCATGCTAGGATTAACAGGAAAAAGCTAAAAATTTCAGAATTGCACTGTGCAATGTGGAGATATTACTGTTTGTGCATTTACAATATTCATTGATTTTTGCCATTGAAAAACATGTTTTTCATATACCAGAAATGTTTGAAGCTACTGACTGAATGAAAGGAGCTGGCATCTCACTCTCTTTGAATCTTCTTTATCATGCTAGGATTAGCAGGAAAAAGCAAAAAATTTCAGAATTGCACCTTGCAATGTGGAGATATTACTGTTTGTGCATTTACAATATTCATTGATTTTTGCCATTGAAAAACATGTTTTTCATATACCAGAAATGTTTGAAGCTACTGACTGAATGAAAGGAGCTGGCATCTCACTCTCTTTGAATCTTCTTTATCATGCTAGGATTAGCAGGAAAAAGCAAAAAATTTCAGAATTGCACCTTGCAATGTGGAGATATTACTGTTTGTGCATTTACAATATTCATTGATTTTTGCCATTGAAAAACATGTTTTTCATATACCAGAAATGTTTGAAGCTACTGACTGAATGAAAGGAGCTGGCATCTCACTCTCTTTGTTTTACCATATTTTTTTTATTTTTAATAAACAGTTTAACAGGGGAATAACAATCGTAGCATAAAGTAGTGAAATAAGAATATTCGTGGGAAGGGGTAATTCCGAGGAAGGGGAAGGGAAAGGGTACAAACGGAAATGGAATAATCAGGGAAGGTGGGAGAAATTTGTTCGTCAAATAATAAACACGATAATAGATAACTTGAACAATTAAACACACATCACTATCATATTAGCAAAATTAAACATATTAATAAGCTAAACATGTAACACCTATTAAGATATTCCAGCATTATGAGATGGTTGAGGGAACTTAATGGACCAAATATCCCACTTCTTAGAAAATTTAAGTAAATTATTGTTAATAAGGGCAAATCTGAGTTCAAATATTCTATGGAGATTCATCTTATCAACTAAGTCCTCCAAAGTGGGGACATGTGACTTTCTCCAATAAAAAGCCAATGTATTCTTACAAACTGAGAATAAATGAATCACCAAAGATCTTTCAAACGACTTGTATGATTCAAGATCCAAGGATAGTAAAGCCCTTTGAGGGGTCAATATTAGTGGTCTGCCCAAGAGATCATCTACCAAAGAAGAGATCTGAGCCCATAGATTGCGGATTTTAGGGCAGCTCCAAAAGAGATGTAACAGATCTCCCCTGAGGCCGCACTCCCTCCAACAGAGGGGAGAGTTGCTGGGCTTTATATAGTGGAGCCTGATTGGAGTGTAGTACCATCTGGTTAAAATTTTGAAGTAGGCCTCTTGTAAGGGCATAGATATATTAGAGGCTTGTGAGAAAAGAAGAGCATTCTCCCATTGGTCGGATTGGAAATTGAGTTTTAGGTCCTTTTCCCATCGAATCATGTAAAGATGTTTTTGGAAAGAGAGGTCATTATTGAAGCTGTTATATAGGTGTCTCAGGCTCCAAAAAATCTTATGGGATGTGTTACTTAACAGGTTCACCGAGATTTCGGAAACGATAAATTTGCTAGAAATGAATTCCAGAATAATGCTCTTTAAATGAGAGTATAAAAAGAAATCAGAAAAAGGCAAATTGAATCTTTTCTTAAGAATTTGGAAAGGGATAAAGACAGAAGCTTCATACAAGTCTCCAATTTTCCTTAACCCTTTAATGTCCCATTGATCTGGAATGGAAGAGTTATACAGATCAGCAACAAAACCAATTGGAAATTTTTTGATAAGGGAAAGCTTATCCATATCAGAATCTCTTAAAGGATTCTTTTTCTTTTTTTTGGTGATTTTTTTCCAGGCGTCAATGATCGCCTGGAAAATAGGGTGGGAAGAATCATGAGTACACTGTCTAAAAAGATGCCTGAGTAACAATTCACGAGGAGAAGAACCGTTATTTAAGAAGGTCTCCAGAATCATCCAAGCTGGGGGGCTGTCAGAATTAAACCAGTAACTGCTCTGTTTGATAAGGTTTGCCAGATAGTAAGCGGAAATATTAGGATGGCTCAGACCTCCGTTACATTTATTCTTGTACAATATATCAGCAGATATCCTCGCACGTTTATTATCCCAGACATAAGAATTAATCTGATTTTGAATTTTTTGAATAAAGATATGGGAAATAGATAAAGGTAGGTTGCGGAAAAAATACAAAATTTTGGGAAGAACAAACATCTTGATAGAGAGGATTCTACCCCACCACGACAAATCTCTTTTCATAAAATCCATCAAATCTCCTCGGACGATGTCATCAATCAGAACCAGATTGTCAGAGATTGTTGAATTAATAGATTTACCAATACTGATCCCCAAATAAGTCAGATTGCGTTTAGCCAGACCAAAGGAAAATCTTGAGTGTAAAACCTCTCTCGTCTGGCGGTCCAGATTAATATTCAAAAGTTTAGACTTCTCATTGTTAATTTTAAAATAAGAAATCTGAGAGAATAGTTCTAGAACCTTTGAAACCTCCGCAACCGAATTTACTGGGTCCAGCAAGGAAAGCATAACATCATCTGCAAAGAGGCCAATTTTAAATTCTCGAGATGGGGTAGAAATCCCCCTAATGTCAGTGTTTTCTCTAATCCTCTGTGCCAAAGGCTCCATAGCCAGGACAAAGAGAAGGGGGGAAAGTGGGCAACCCTGTCTAGTACCATTTGTGATAGGGATTGGATTTGAGAGATAATTGTTAACATAAATTTTTGCTTGGGGGTTAGAATAGAGGGCCATAATTGAAGAGAGAAATTTGTTATCAAAACCGAATTTAATAAGGGTGAGTTTAAGGTATAGCCAATTTAACCTGTCGAAAGCTTTTTCAGCGTCTAAAGCAAGCAATGAAGTTGGGAGTTTCGCCGTATTTATCACCTTAATAATATTCAGAAGTCTTCTAGAGCCATCAGTTGCTTGCCTCCCACCAACGAAGCCAATCTGATCATCGTTGATGAGAGATGGGAGAATAGTCGATAAACGATTGGCCAGAATTTTCGAATATATCTTAATATCAGTGTTAATTAGCGAAATGGGCCTATAATTTTTAACATTATCTCTCTCATCCTTAGACTTGGGTATTAGGGTAATGGTGGCTTCCAGCATTTCTGAGGGGAAGGAGCTTATTGAGGAAGCATGATTGAAAATTTTCGTGAGAGGGGAAGAAAGTAGGTCACAAAAAGTTTTATAATACTCATTAATGAACCCATCTGGACCCGGAGCCTTGAAATCTTTAAGTTGCTTTATTGTGTTAATAATTTCAAGGTTAGAAAAAGGCTTATTCAATGACTCGTGATCCAGAGGGCTCAATTTCGGTAGGTTAATGGAGGATAAAAATTTGTTGATTGCATCTGGGTGAGGATGGGAAATTAGAGGATCATTTTTGATGTTGTAGAGTTTTTTGTAAAAATTTGCAAACTGGTTCACTATATCTTTAGGGTGGCAAAACGTTATTCCACTATTGTTTTTTATTTTATCTATTCTATTAATTGCTCTTTTACATTTGACTAGGCGGGCCATAAAGCGGGTAGGTTTATTTAGAGCCGCATAGTAATTAAATTTTGATTTCCGAATAATTGCATCATAGGAGGAATCTCACTCTCTTTGAATCTTCTTTATCATGCTAGGATTAGCAGGAAAAAGCAAAAAATTTCAGAATTGCACCTTGCAATGTGGAGATATTACTGTTTGTGCATTTACAATATTCATTGATTTTTGCCATTGAAAAACATGTTTTTCATATACCAGAAATGTTTGAAGCTACTGACTGAATGAAAGGAGCTGGCATCTCACTCTCTTTGAATCTTCTTTATCATGCTAGGATTAGCAGGAAAAAGCAAAAAATTTCAGAATTGCACCTTGCAATGTGGAGATATTACTGTTTGTGCATTTACAATATTCATTGATTTTTGCCATTGAAAAACATGTTTTTCATATACCAGAAATGTTTGAAGCTACTGACTGAATGAAAGGAGCTGGCATCTCACTCTCTTTGAATCTTCTTTATCATGCTAGGATTAACAGGAAAAAGCTAAAAATTTCAGAATTGCACCGTGCAATGTGGAGATATTACTGTTTGTGCATTTACAATATTCATTGATTTTTGCCATTGAAAAACATGTTTTTCATATACCAGAAATGTTTGAAGCTACTGACTGAATGAAAGGAGCTGGCATCTCACTCTCTTTGAATCTTCTTTATCATGCTAGGATTAACAGGAAAAAGCTAAAAATTTCAGAATTGCACCGTGCAATGTGGAGATATTACTGTTTGTGCATTTACAATATTCATTGATTTTTGCCATTGAAAAACATGTTTTTCATATACCAGAAATGTTTGAAGCTACTGACTGAATGAAAGGAGCTGGCATCTCACTCTCTTTGAATCTTCTTTATCATGCTAGGATTAGCAGGAAAAAGCAAAAAATTTCAGAATTGCACCTTGCAATGTGGAGATATTACTGTGCATTTACAATATTCATTGATTTTTGCCATTGAAAAACATGTTTTTCATATACCAGAAATGTTTGAAGCTACTGACTGAATGAAAGGAGCTGGCATCTCACTCTCTTTGAATCTTCTTTATCATGCTAGGATTAACAGGAAAAAGCAAAAAATTTCAGAATTGCACCTTGCAATGTGGAGATATTACTGTTTGTGCATTTACATTATTCATTGATTTTTGCCATTGAAAAACATGTTTTTCATATACCAGAAATGTTTGAAGCTACTGACTGAATGAAAGGAGCTGGCATCTCACTTTCTTTGAATCTTCTTTATCATGCTAGGATTAACAGGAAAAAGCTAAAAATTTCAGAATTGCACTGTGCAATGTGGAGATATTACTGTTTGTGCATTTACAATATTCATTGATTTTTGCCATTGAAAAACATGTTTTTCATATACCAGAAATGTTTGAAGCTACTGACTGAATGAAAGGAGCTGGCATCTCACTCTCTTTGAATCTTCTTTATCATGCTAGGATTAGCAGGAAAAAGCAAAAAATTTCAGAATTGCACCTTGCAATGTGGAGATATTACTGTTTGTGCATTTACAATATTCATTGATTTTTGCCATTGAAAAACATGTTTTTCATATACCAGAAATGTTTGAAGCTACTGACTGAATGAAAGGAGCTGGCATCTCACTCTCTTTGAATCTTCTTTATCATGCTAGGATTAGCAGGAAAAAGCAAAAAATTTCAGAATTGCACCTTGCAATGTGGAGATATTACTGTTTGTGCATTTACAATATTCATTGATTTTTGCCATTGAAAAACATGTTTTTCATATACCAGAAATGTTTGAAGCTACTGACTGAATGAAAGGAGCTGGCATCTCACTCTCTTTGAATCTTCTTTATCATGCTAGGATTAACAGGAAAAAGCAAAAAATTTCAGAATTGCACCTTGCAATGTGGAGATATTACTGTTTGTGCATTTACAATATTCATTGATTTTTGCCATTGAAAAACATGTTTTTCATATACCAGAAATGTTTGAAGCTACTGACTGAATGAAAGGAGCTGGCATCTCACTCTCTTTGAATCTTCTTTATCATGCTAGGATTAACAGGAAAAAGCTAAAAATTTCAGAATTGCACCGTGCAATGTGGAGATATTACTGTTTGTGCATTTACAATATTCATTGATTTTTGCCATTGAAAAACATGTTTTTCATATACCAGAAATGTTTGAAGCTACTGACTGAATGAAAGGAGCTGGCATCTCACTCTCTTTGAATCTTCTTTATCATGCTAGGATTAGCAGGAAAAAGCAAAAAATTTCAGAATTGCACCTTGCAATGTGGAGATATTACTGTGCATTTACAATATTCATTGATTTTTGCCATTGAAAAACATGTTTTTCATATACCAGAAATGTTTGAAGCTACTGACTGAATGAAAGGAGCTGGCATCTCACTCTCTTTGAATCTTCTTTATCATGCTAGGATTAACAGGAAAAAGCTAAAAATTTCAGAATTGCACCGTGCAATGTGGAGATATTACTGTTTGTGCATTTACAATATTCATTGATTTTTGCCATTGAAAAACATGTTTTTCATATACCAGAAATGTTTGAAGCTACTGACTGAATGAAAGGAGCTGGCATCTCACTCTCTTTGAATCTTCTTTATCATGCTAGGATTAACAGGACAAAGCTAAAAATTTCAGAATTGCACCGTGCAATGTGGAGATATTACTGTTTGTGCATTTACAATATTCATTGATTTTTGCCATTGAAAAACATGTTTTTCATATACCAGAAATGTTTGAAGCTACTGACTGAATGAAAGGAGCTGGCATCTCACTCTCTTTGAATCTTCTTTATCATGCTAGGATTAGCAGGAAAAAGCAAAAAATTTCAGAATTGCACCTTGCAATGTGGAGATATTACTGTTTGTGCATTTACAATATTCATTGATTTTTGCCATTGAAAAACATGTTTTTCATATACCAGAAATGTTTGAAGCTACTGACTGAATGAAAGGAGCTGGCATCTCACTCTCTTTGAATCTTCTTTATCATGCTAGGATTAACAGGAAAAAGCTAAAAATTTCAGAATTGCACCGTGCAATGTGGAGATATTACTGTTTGTGCATTTACAATATTCATTGATTTTTGCCATTGAAAAACATGTTTTTCATATACCAGAAATGTTTGAAGCTACTGACTGAATGAAAGGAGCTGGCATCTCACTCTCTTTGAATCTTCTTTATCATGCTAGGATTAGCAGGAAAAAGCAAAAAATTTCAGAATTGCACCTTGCAATGTGGAGATATTACTGTTTGTGCATTTACAATATTCATTGATTTTTGCCATTGAAAAACATGTTTTTCATATACCAGAAATGTTTGAAGCTACTGACTGAATGAAAGGAGCTGGCATCTCACTCTCTTTGAATCTTCTTTATCATGCTAGGATTAACAGTAAAAAGCATAAAATTTCAGAATTGCACCTTGCAATGTGGAGATATTACTGTTTGTGCATTTACAATATTCATTGATTTTTGCCATTGAAAAACATGTTTTTCATATACCAGAAATGTTTGAAGCTACTGACTGAATGAAAGGAGCTGGCATCTCACTCTCTTTGAATCTTCTTTATCATGCTAGGATTAACAGGAAAAAGCTAAAAATTTCAGAATTGCACCGTGCAATGTGGAGATATTACTGTTTGTGCATTTACAATATTCATTGATTTTTGCCATTGAAAAACATGTTTTTCATATACCAGAAATGTTTGAAGCTACTGACTGAATGAAAGGAGCTGGCATCTCACTCTCTTTGAATCTTCTTTATCATGCTAGGATTAGCAGGAAAAAGCAAAAAATTTCAGAATTGCACCTTGCAATGTGGAGATATTACTGTTTGTGCATTTACAATATTCATTGATTTTTGCCATTGAAAAACATGTTTTTCATATACCAGAAATGTTTGAAGCTACTGACTGAATGAAAGGAGCTGGCATCTCACTCTCTTTGAATCTTCTTTATCATGCTAGGATTAACAGGAAAAAGCAAAAAATTTCAGAATTGCACCTTGCAATGTGGAGATATTACTGTTTGTGCATTTACAATATTCATTGATTTTTGCCATTGAAAAACGTTTTTCATATACCAGAAATGTTTGAAGCTACTGACTGAATGAAAGGAGCTGGCATCTCACTCTCTTTGAATCTTCTTTCTCATGCTAGGATTAGCAGGAAAAAGCAAAAAATTTCAGAATTGCACCTTGCAATGTGGAGATATTACTGTTTGTGCATTTACAATATTCATTGATTTTTGCCATTGAAAAACATGTTTTTCATATACCAGAAATGTTTGAAGCTACTGACTGAATGAAAGGAGCTGGCATCTCACTCTCTTTGAATCTTCTTTATCATGCTAGGATTAACAGGAAAAAGCTAAAAATTTCAGAATTGCACCGTGCAATGTGGAGATATTACTGTTTGTGCATTTACAATATTCATTGATTTTTGCCATTGAAAAACATGTTTTTCATATACCAGAAATGTTTGAAGCTACTGACTGAATGAAAGGAGCTGGCATCTCACTCTCTTTGAATCTTCTTTATCATGCTAGGATTAGCAGGAAAAAGCAAAAAATTTCAGAATTGCACCTTGCAATGTGGAGATATTACTGTTTGTGCATTTACAATATTCATTGATTTTTGCCATTGAAAAACATGTTTTTCATATACCAGAAATGTTTGAAGCTACTGACTGAATGAAAGGAGCTGGCATCTCACTCTCTTTGAATATTCTTTATCATGCTAGGATTAACAGGAAAAAGCAAAAAATTTCAGAATTGCACCTTGCAATGTGGAGATATTACTGTTTGTGCATTTACATTATTCATTGATTTTTGCCATTGAAAAACATGTTTTTCATATACCAGAAATGTTTGAAGCTACTGACTGAATGAAAGGAGCTGGCATCTCACTCTCTTTGAATCTTCTTTATCATGCTAGGATTAACAGGAAAAAGCTAAAAATTTCAGAATTGCACTGTGCAATGTGGAGATATTACTGTTTGTGCATTTACAATATTCATTGATTTTTGCCATTGAAAAACATGTTTTTCATATACCAGAAATGTTTGAAGCTACTGACTGAATGAAAGGAGCTGGCATCTCACTCTCTTTGAATCTTCTTTATCATGCTAGGATTAGCAGGAAAAAGCAAAAAATTTCAGAATTGCACCTTGCAATGTGGAGATATTACTGTTTGTGCATTTACAATATTCATTGATTTTTGCCATTGAAAAACATGTTTTTCATATACCAGAAATGTTTGAAGCTACTGACTGAATGAAAGGAGCTGGCATCTCACTCTCTTTGTTTTACCATATTTTTTTTATTTTTAAAAACCAATTTAACAGGGGAATAACAATCGTAGCATAAAAGTAGTGACAAAAGAATGTTCGTAGTAAAGGGAAAATTCTGAGGGAAGGGGAAGGGAAAAAGGTACAAACGGGAATGGATAAACAGGAAAGATGGGAGAAATTTGTTCGTCAAAAAATATATACGATAGTACATAAACTTGAACAATTTAAGCACACATTACTATCATTAGCAAATTAGACATATTAATGAGCTAAACATGACACACATTGAGATGTTCCAGCATTATAAGAAGGTTGAGGGAACCTAGTGGACCAAATATCCCACTTCCTAGAGAATTTAATTAAGTTATTGTTGATAAGGGCAAATCTGAGTTCAAATATTCTGTGAAGATTCATCTTATCAACTAAGTCCTCCAGAGTGGGGACATGTGACTTTCTCCAATAAAAAGCCAATGCGTTCTTACAAACTGAAAATAAATGAATCACCAGAGATCTTTCAAATGACTTGCATGATTCAAGATCCAAGGATAGTAAAGCCCTTTGAGGGGTCAATACTAATGGTCTACCTAAAAGATCATCAACCAAAGAAGAGATCTGAGCCCATAGATTACGGATTTATCTCACTCTCTTTGAATCTTCTTTATCATGCTAGGATTAACAGGAAAAAGCTAAAAATTTCAGAATTGCACCGTGCAATGTGGAGATATTACTGTTTGTGCATTTACAATATTCATTGATTTTTGCCATTGAAAAACATGTTTTTCATATACCAGAAATGTTTGAAGCTACTGACTGAATGAAAGGAGCTGGCATCTCACTCTCTTTGAATCTTCTTTATCATGCTAGGATTAGCAGGAAAAAGCAAAAAATTTCAGAATTGCACCTTGCAATGTGGAGATATTACTGTTTGTGCATTTACAATATTCATTGATTTTTGCCATTGAAAAACATGTTTTTCATATACCAGAAATGTTTGAAGCTACTGACTGAATGAAAGGAGCTGGCATCTCACTCTCTTTGAATCTTCTTTATCATGCTAGGATTAACAGGAAAAAGCAAAAATTTCAGAATTGCACCTTGCAATGTGGAGATATTACTGTTTGTGCATTTACATTATTCATTGATTTTTGCCATTGAAAAACATGTTTTTCATATACCAGAAATGTTTGAAGCTACTGACTGAATGAAAGGAGCTGGCATCTCACTCTCTTTGAATCTTCTTTATCATGCTAGGATTAACAGGAAAAAGCTAAAAATTTCAGAATTGCACTGTGCAATGTGGAGATATTACTGTTTGTGCATTTACAATATTCATTGATTTTTGCCATTGAAAAACATGTTTTTCATATACCAGAAATGTTTGAAGCTACTGACTGAATGAAAGGAGCTGGCATCTCACTCTCTTTGAATCTTCTTTATCATGCTAGGATTAGCAGGAAAAAGCAAAAAATTTCAGAATTGCACCTTGCAATGTGGAGATATTACTGTTTGTGCATTTACAATATTCATTGATTTTTGCCATTGAAAAACATGTTTTTCATATACCAGAAATGTTTGAAGCTACTGACTGAATGAAAGGAGCTGGCATCTCACTCTCTTTGAATCTTCTTTATCATGCTAGGATTAACAGGAAAAAGCTAAAAATTTCAGAATTGCACCGTGCAATGTGGAGATATTACTGTTTGTGCATTTACAATATTCATTGATTTTTGCCATTGAAAAACATGTTTTTCATATACCAGAAATGTTTGAAGCTACTGACTGAATGAAAGGAGCTGGCATCTCACTCTCTTTGAATCTTCTTTATCATGCTAGGATTAGCAGGAAAAAGCAAAAAATTTCAGAATTGCACCTTGCAATGTGGAGATATTACTGTTTGTGCATTTACAATATTCATTGATTTTTGCCATTGAAAAACATGTTTTTCATATACCAGAAATGTTTGAAGCTACTGACTGAATGAAAGGAGCTGGCATCTCACTCTCTTTGAATCTTCTTTATCATGCTAGGATTAACAGGAAAAAGCAAAAAATTTCAGAATTGCACCTTGCAATGTGGAGATATTACTGTTTGTGCATTTACAATATTCATTGATTTTTGCCATTGAAAAACATGTTTTTCATATACCAGAAATGTTTGAAGCTACTGACTGAATGAAAGGAGCTGGCATCTCACTCTCTTTGAATCTTCTTTCTCATGCTAGGATTAGCAGGAAAAAGCAAAAAATTTCAGAATTGCACCTTGCAATGTGGAGATATTACTGTTTGTGCATTTACAATATTCATTGATTTTTGCCATTGAAAAACATGTTTTTCATATACCAGAAATGTTTGAAGCTACTGACTGAATGAAAGGAGCTGGCATCTCACTCTCTTTGAATCTTCTTTATCATGCTAGGATTAACAGGAAAAAGCTAAAAATTTCAGAATTGCACCGTGCAATGTGGAGATATTACTGTTTGTGCATTTACAATATTCATTGATTTTTGCCATTGAAAAACATGTTTTTCATATACCAGAAATGTTTGAAGCTACTGACTGAATGAAAGGAGCTGGCATCTCACTCTCTTTGAATCTTCTTTATCATGCTAGGATTAGCAGGAAAAAGCAAAAAATTTCAGAATTGCACCTTGCAATGTGGAGATATTACTGTTTGTGCATTTACAATATTCATTGATTTTTGCCATTGAAAAACATGTTTTTCATATACCAGAAATGTTTGAAGCTACTGACTGAATGAAAGGAGCTGGCATCTCACTCTCTTTGAATCTTCTTTATCATGCTAGGATTAACAGGAAAAAGCAAAAAATTTCAGAATTGCACCTTGCAATGTGGAGATATTACTGTTTGTGCATTTACATTATTCATTGATTTTTGCCATTGAAAAACATGTTTTTCATATACCAGAAATGTTTGAAGCTACTGACTGAATGAAAGGAGCTGGCATCTCACTCTCTTTGAATCTTCTTTATCATGCTAGGATTAACAGGAAAAAGCTAAAAATTTCAGAATTGCACTGTGCAATGTGGAGATATTACTGTTTGTGCATTTACAATATTCATTGATTTTTGCCATTGAAAAACATGTTTTTCATATACCAGAAATGTTTGAAGCTACTGACTGAATGAAAGGAGCTGGCATCTCACTCTCTTTGAATCTTCTTTATCATGCTAGGATTAGCAGGAAAAAGCAAAAAATTTCAGAATTGCACCTTGCAATGTGGAGATATTACTGTTTGTGCATTTACAATATTCATTGATTTTTGCCATTGAAAAACATGTTTTTCATATACCAGAAATGTTTGAAGCTACTGACTGAATGAAAGGAGCTGGCATCTCACTCTCTTTGAATCTTCTTTATCATGCTAGGATTAACAGGAAAAAGCTAAAAATTTCAGAATTGCACCGTGCAATGTGGAGATATTACTGTTTGTGCATTTACAATATTCATTGATTTTTGCCATTGAAAAACATGTTTTTCATATACCAGAAATGTTTGAAGCTACTGACTGAATGAAAGGAGCTGGCATCTCACTCTCTTTGAATCTTCTTTATCATGCTAGGATTAACAGGAAAAAGCAAAAAATTTCAGAATTGCACCTTGCAATGTGGAGATATTACTGTTTGTGCATTTACAATATTCATTGATTTTTGCCATTGAAAAACATGTTTTTCATATACCAGAAATGTTTGAAGCTACTGACTGAATGAAAGGAGCTGGCATCTCACTCTCTTTGAATCTTCTTTATCATGCTGGGATTAACAGGAAAAAGCTAAAAATTTCAGAATTGCACCGTGCAATGTGGAGATATTACTGTTTGTGCATTTACAATATTCATTGATTTTTGCCATTGAAAAACATGTTTTTCATATACCAGAAATGTTTGAAGCTACTGACTGAATGAAAGGAGCTGGCATCTCACTCTCTTTGAATCTTCTTTATCATGCTAGGATTAGCAGGAAAAAGCAAAAAATTTCAGAATTGCACCTTGCAATGTGGAGATATTACTGTTTGTGCATTTACAATATTCATTGATTTTTGCCATTGAAAAACATGTTTTTCATATACCAGAAATGTTTGAAGCTACTGACTGAATGAAAGGAGCTGGCATCTCACTCTCTTTGAATCTTCTTTATCATGCTAGGATTAACAGGAAAAAGCTAAAAATTTCAGAATTGCACTGTGCAATGTGGAGATATTACTGTTTGTGCATTTACAATATTCATTGATTTTTGCCATTGAAAAACATGTTTTTCATATACCAGAAATGTTTGAAGCTACTGACTGAATGAAAGGAGCTGGCATCTCACTCTCTTTGAATCTTCTTTATCATGCTAGGATTAGCAGGAAAAAGCAAAAAATTTCAGAATTGCACCTTGCAATGTGGAGATATTACTGTTGTTTGTGCATTTACAATATTCATTGATTTTTGCCATTGAAAAACATGTTTTTCATATACCAGAAATGTTTGAAGCTACTGACTGAATGAAAGGAGCTGGCATCTCACTCTCTTTGAATCTTCTTTATCATGCTAGGATTAACAGGAAAAAGCTAAAAATTTCAGAATTGCACCGTGCAATGTGGAGATATTACTGTTTGTGCATTTACAATATTCATTGATTTTTGCCATTGAAAAACATGTTTTTCATATACCAGAAATGTTTGAAGCTACTGACTGAATGAAAGGAGCTGGCATCTCACTCTCTTTGAATCTTCTTTATCATGCTAGGATTAGCAGGAAAAAGCAAAAAATTTCAGAATTGCACCTTGCAATGTGGAGATATTACTGTTTGTGCATTTACAATATTCATTGATTTTTGCCATTGAAAAACATGTTTTTCATATACCAGAAATGTTTGAAGCTACTGACTGAATGAAAGGAGCTGGCATCTCACTCTCTTTGAATCTTCTTTATCATGCTAGGATTAACAGGAAAAAGCTAAAAATTTCAGAATTGCACCGTGCAATGTGGAGATATTACTGTTTGTGCATTTACAATATTCATTGATTTTTGCCATTGAAAAACATGTTTTTCATATACCAGAAATGTTTGAAGCTACTGACTGAATGAAAGGAGCTGGCATCTCACTCTCTTTGAATCTTCTTTATCATGCTAGGATTAGCAGGAAAAAGCAAAAAATTTCAGAATTGCACCTTGCAATGTGGAGATATTACTGTTTGTGCATTTACAATATTCATTGATTTTTGCCATTGAAAAACATGTTTTTCATATACCAGAAATGTTTGAAGCTACTGACTGAATGAAAGGAGCTGGCATCTCACTCTCTTTGAATCTTCTTTATCATGCTAGGATTAGCAGGAAAAAGCAAAAAATTTCAGAATTGCACCTTGCAATGTGGAGATATTACTGTTTGTGCATTTACAATATTCATTGATTTTTGCCATTGAAAAACATGTTTTTCATATACCAGAAATGTTTGAAGCTACTGACTGAATGAAAGGAGCTGGCATCTCACTCTCTTTGAATCTTCATCATGCTAGGATTAACAGGAAAAAGCTAAAAATTTCAGAATTGCACCGTGCAATGTGGAGATATTACTGTTTGTGCATTTACAATATTCATTGATTTTTGCCATTGAAAAACATGTTTTTCATATACCAGAAATGTTTGAAGCTACTGACTGAATGAAAGGAGCTGGCATCTCACTCTCTTTGAATCTTCTTTATCATGCTAGGATTAGCAGGAAAAAGCAAAAAATTTCAGAATTGCACCTTGCAATGTGGAGATATTACTGTTTGTGCATTTACAATAGTCATTGATTTTTGCCATTGAAAAACATGTTTTTCATATACCAGAAATGTTTGAAGCTACTGACTGAATGAAAGGAGCTGGCATCTCACTCTCTTTGAATCTTCTTTATCATGCTAGGATTAACAGGAAAAAGCTAAAAATTTCAGAATTGCACCGTGCAATGTGGAGATATTACTGTTTGTGCATTTACAATATTCATTGATTTTTGCCATTGAAAAACATGTTTTTCATATACCAGAAATGTTTGAAGCTACTGACTGAATGAAAGGAGCTGGCATCTCACTCTCTTTGAATCTTCTTTATCATGCTAGGATTAGCAGGAAAAAGCAAAAAATTTCAGAATTGCACCTTGCAATGTGGAGATATTACTGTTTGTGCATTTACAATATTCATTGATTTTTGCCATTGAAAAACATGTTTTTCATATACCAGAAATGTTTGAAGCTACTGACTGAATGAAAGGAGCTGGCATCTCACTCTCTTTGAATCTTCTTTATCATGCTAGGATTAACAGGAAAAAGCTAAAAATTTCAGAATTGCACCGTGCAATGTGGAGATATTACTGTTTGTGCATTTACAATATTCATTGATTTTTGCCATTGAAAAACATGTTTTTCATATACCAGAAATGTTTGAAGCTACTGACTGAATGAAAGGAGCTGGCATCTCACTCTCTTTGAATCTTCTTTATCATGCTAGGATTAGCAGGAAAAAGCAAAAAATTTCAGAATTGCACCTTGCAATGTGGAGATATTACTGTTTGTGCATTTACAATATTCATTGATTTTTGCCATTGAAAAACATGTTTTTTCATATACCAGAAATGTTTGAAGCTACTGACTGAATGAAAGGAGCTGGCATCTCACTCTCTTTGAATCTT